>NC_092398.1:35845951-35985603 GCF_030028105.1 Mobula birostris
TTTCCCTAGGTCCTTTGGCCACTATTACATCTGGGAGATTGTTTGTGTCTTCCCTAGTGAAGACGGATCCAAAGTATCTGTTCAACTCGTCTGCCATTTCCTCGTTCCCCATAATAAATTCACCCGCTTCTGTCTTCAAGGGCCCAATTTTGGTCTTAACTATTTTTTGCCTTTTCACATACCTAAAGAAGCTTTTACTATCCTCCTTTATATTCTTGGCTAGTTTACCTTCATACCTCATTTTTTCTCTGCGTATTGCCTTTTTGGTTACCTTCTGTTGCTCTTTCAGGCACAAAAACAGCCACGCCAATATTCCCTAACCTCCTAAGATGAAGATCGCCTAACCTCCAAATATGATTCCAAACATCATCTCAAGAGCATGGACAGTCATATGTCCAATCATATAATAACATATATCATTCTTTCCCGTAGATGTCTAACCTGCATTAATAATAGTCTTCTTAAACTCTCACAATATGAAGTTTATATCAGTGATACTATCGTTGCTACAGCTCACTTCCAACGCATCAGGGTATCACTGAGAACATTACCCCTACGTTGTTTAACATCTTCACTTAAATGATCTTGATTATGAATCGCGGCCAGTAACACAACCTTCACTATTTCACTAACAATCATTTTACCCTCACCAATCAATACTAGAATATTATGATCCCTACGAACCTCCCTCCCCCCCACACACACACTTTCTTTACCATGGTCTGTGCCGTTTTACACTTAATAAGATCACTCGGAGACTGATAGTCCTTAACTTTCCTGAATGCCTTACTTCTCTCCCCAATTGCCTGCATACACACATCAGTCCACCATGGTTCAGACTTTCCTCTATTAATGCACCTTTTAATAGGAATCACTTCCAATGCAATTTAATGCATAACCTTCCATTACAAAAATCCACATTCAGCCCTGGTAAACCTTCAGCCCTGTCAGATGTTCATCATACAAAAGCTTAAACTTCTCCCAATTTGCTTTACTGAAATTCCAGCTCCTCAAAGTGGCTGCTTGTCCCCTATGTAAATCCAAACCCAAGTTTATAAATATAGGAACATGATCACCATCCCCGCCCCAGGTCTCATCTCCCATACCATCCTACACACTCACCTGAGCCAGTGTCCAAAACTAAAATTTAATCTGTAGCAGTTTCAGAACTATTATGTTCCACCCCATCATTCAGACACACAAGATGAGAAATATCGAACATCTCTTCCACAACCAAACCATTATCATTCCACAAACGACCCCACAGTGAACTATGTGCGTAAAAAATCCCCAAGCCATACAACCCTCAGTGACATGGAACTTTATATATTAATAGAAAGTTTTCCATAAGGATTGTAAAAACTAAGCAACTTAATACTCCTATCTGTTGAATCAAATATTTCCACAAGTGCCTGATTCATTTAATTTACATTCACACCTGTATACCCTGCTTCTTTCCTTATTAAACTGGTAACACCACCCCATCTACCAACTAACCTATCACACCTAATGACAATATAATCCTGCCAAGAAAAGAACTTGAATGTAGTAACAACAGGATTCTCAAAGCCAAATAACATCGGGAGGATCTGACAAATCAGAAGTAAACTTTTTAAAGTCTTGACCATTAGAAATCAGGCTTCTTGCATTCCACTGCAATATTTTAATCCCAGTCTGTACCTTCACAAGTGGACTGGGACACAGATACGTCACCAATCAGAGCTTCATTTACAGCTTCCCACATAACACCGTTATATGAAGATACTTTTCTGCAGCTTTCACAATAATTTTAATTTCCTCAATACGACTAGGTGTCTGAGCAGTACGATTCATCACATCCATTATAAACATCACAAACTTTATTTTATGCACCAGTAAATTATCTTTTATAAAGTACTGTGATGCCAACACATATCTACTGACTTCACACTCTGTTCTCTGACTTGGTAACACTTTATCAACACTCGGCTTAACTTTTTGCAAGGCCTTTGCAGAAGACACATCCAGACTGTACTTTAACCTGTTGAACTGCAGCTGCCTTCTTAAGCACTTCACATTCTCTATAAGCTGCACCATATTCTCCTCCACAATTACAACAGTTAAACATTACACCTTCTCCACAATCTTCAGACTTATGTTCTCCACCACACTTAGTTTCCCATGACATACTGCTGCAACATGCCCAAAACACTGACATTTATAACATCTAAGTGGTGGTGGATTATAACTAACGTACCCTAAACTTACTTTGTCAAGGGGCTTCACCTCATCAAAATAAATCAATACAGATAAACTATCCGTCTTTCCCTCATTTGTAATCACTTGCAATCTGCTTACCTCATTGACCTTACCACCCAATGAATGAGATTGAACCTCTTCTATTGAAATCTCCACTGGAACACCCATTATAACACCCCTAATACTCTATTTTCTTAAGGCAGCATAGATACTAGCTTATTACCAAGCAAAGTCTTCAGACGTAATGCCTTCTTACTCTGTTTCTTATCCTTACAAATGATTAACACATTCCCTCCTCTCAAAGTACGACCACAATCTATATCCCTTATAGCAGATTTCAACACTCTTGTTAACTTAATGGGATTGGATGAAGAAGGCTGATTTGGGTCAAATTTAATACCTTAAAGTCTTCCTTTATTTCCCCAAAAATCCAACCATTTCTCTCTATCACCAGAAATCACTCCAATATTATGTTTCTTAGTCTGTTTTCCACATCTAGATTCAACTTCATTCAGACCTCCTCCCACCAATCTGCGCTCATTCCCATTCTGATATGTCTATCCACGGCCTCCTCTACTGTAAAGGTGAAGCCACACTCAGGTTGGAGGAACAACACCTTATATTCCGTCTGGGTAGCCTCCAACCTGATGGCATGAACATTGACTTCTCTAACTTCTGCTAATGCCCCACCTCCCCCTCGTACCCCATCCATTATTTATTTATATACACACATTCTTTCTCTCTCTCCTTTTTCTCCCTCTGTCCCTCTCACTATACCCCTTGCCCATCCTCTGGCTCCCCCCCCCACTTTTTCTGCTCCCCGGACCTCCTGTCCCATGATCCTCTCATATCCTTTTTGCCAATCAATTGTCCAGCTCTTGGCTCCATCCCTCCCCCTCCTGCCTTCTCCTATCATTTTGGATCTCCCCCTCCCTCTCCCACCTTCAGATCTCTTACTAGTTCTTCCTTCAGTTAGTCCTGACGAAGGGTCTCGGCCCGAAACGTCGACTGTACCTCTTCCTAGAGATGCAGCCTGGCCTGCTGCATTCACCAGCAACTTTGATGTGCGTTGCTCTCCTCTAGCCTACTCTTCCACATGAACCTCCCCACCACGTGAACCTACACCACCACTTCGCAAACATCCCACACTCTTCACAGACCAGCGCCACCAACTGCCTTGGACTTCTCCAGCAAGAGAAGGATTTGCAGATGCTGGGAATCCAAAGCAACACACACAGAATGCTGGAGGAGCCCATCAGGCCAGGCGGGAGCTACGGAGAAGAGCAGCAGTCAATTGTTTCTGGCCGAGACACTTCTTCAGGACTGAGAACGAAGGGGAGAAGTCAGAGTAAGAAGGTGGGGGGGGGGGGGTGGCAGAAGTGCACGGTGGCAGGTGAGAGGTGAAACCGGGAGAGAGGGGAGGGGGGAAGTGAAGAGCTGGGAAGTTGATAGGAGGGGATAGGACACCATGGAAGAAAGGGAAGGCGGAGGAACACCAGAGGGAGGTGATGGGCAGGAAGAGAGAGAAGGTGAGAGAGGGAAACAGAAATGGGGAGTGGTGAAGGGGGTGTGGTGTGCAATTACCGGACGTTGGAGAAATGGGTGTTCACGCTATCAGGTTGAAGGCTAGCTGGACAGAATATCAGCTGTTGCTCCTCTAAGCTGAGTGTGGTCTCATCACAGAGGCTGTGGACTGACATATCGGAATGGGAATGGGAAGTGGAATTAAAATGGGTGGCCACTGGGAGATCCCACTTCTTCTGGCAGGCAGAGTGTAGGCGCTCGGCGAAGCGGTCTCCCAATCCGCGTCGGGTCTCACTGATATACAGGAGGCCACGCCAGGAGCATCGATCACAGTATATGACCCCAACAGACTCAGAGGTGAACTATCGCCTGGGGTGGAAGGACTGTTTATGGCCCTGAATCGTAGTGAGAAAGGAGCTGTGGAGGCAGGTGTAACACTTGTTCCGCTTGCAAGGATAAGTGCCAGGAGGGAGGTCGGTGGGGAGGGATGAATGGACAAGGGAATCGTGTAGGGAGTGATCCCTGTGGAAAGCAGAGGGTGGGTGGGGGGAGGGGGGGAATCTCTGATACACTGCCGAGCTTCAGCTATCTAAATCTAAGGATCAGGACCTTGGAACAGAAATATAGTTCAAAAGTTCAAAGTAAAATTTATTATCAGAGTACATGCATGTCACATACAGTCCTGAGATTCTCTTCCCTGCGGCCATACTCAGCAAACCTATAGAACAGTAACAGTAAACAGGATCAATGAACGAGCATGAGCACAGAAGACAACAAGTTGTTGAGTGCAACCGTAAATAGATAGCAATAAATATCAAGAGCATGAAATAACAAGATTAAGAGTCTGCAAAGTGAGATCCTTGGTTGTGGGAACATCTGAATTGATGAAATTATCTACTTTTGTTGAAGGGCCTGATGTTTGAGGGATAATAACTGCTTTTGAAGCTGGTGGTGTGAGTCCTGAGGTTCTTGTACCTTCTGCCTGATAGTAGAGGTGAGAAAAGAGAATGGCCTGGGTGGTGAGGATCTTTGATGATGGATGCTGCTTTCCTAGGACAGTGTTTCATGTAGATGTGCTTAATGGTTGTGAGGGCCTCATCCGTCACATACTGAACCAAATCCATTACCTTTGGTTGGATTTTCCGTTGAAAGGCATCGGTGTTCCCATACCAGGCTATAACCTCTGTGGAAGTTTGTCAACGTTTTTGATGACATGCCAAATCTCCTAAGCAAGTGGAAGTGCTGCCGTGCTTTCTTTCCAATTACATTTATATGATAGATCCAGGACAGGCCCTCCGAGATAGTGACATCCAGAAGGTTAAAGTTACTGATCCTCTCTACCTCCAGACCTCCAATGAGAACTAGCTAATGGACCTTTGGTTTCCCTCTTCTGAAGTCAATAATCAGTTCCTTGGTCTTGTAGATAACGAGTGAGTTT
This sequence comes from Mobula birostris, assembly GCF_030028105.1. Taxonomy (NCBI): domain Eukaryota; kingdom Metazoa; phylum Chordata; class Chondrichthyes; order Myliobatiformes; family Myliobatidae; genus Mobula; species Mobula birostris. The sequence goes on from NC_092398.1 coordinate 35,851,152, forward strand.
GTTGTTATGACACCACTCAGCCAAATTTTCAATGTCCCTCCTGTAAGCTGACTCATCACCAGCTGGTGGTGCCATCTGCAAACTTGAATATAGAAACATAAAAATCTACAGTTTAAATTTAGAAAAAAATAGAAGTGATATTTTTGATCCTTCAGTTAAATTTGAAGAAACTTGGAAACCTTTTATGCAACATTTTCATATGATGTAATTTGACCTTTCAGAATCTTCTTTATTAACTGAAAATATATGACTAGAGGAACGGAGTTGACGACATTACTGAACGTGTTCGATTCAAGATATCGGTCTAGCCCTGTTTTGTTCTGTTTGCTTTTTTTGGGTTTAGTATTTAGTTCTTCTTTTGGGGGGGTTTTCTTTGTATATTTTTTTTTCTTTTTATTTCTTTTTCTTCTTTATGATTAATTTCATCATGAGTTTGGACGTCTATGTTATTTGAAATCTTTTTTGTATATCTTTATTAACAATAAGATTATTCCAATCTCTTTGTATCAACATTGTTATTGTGTTTATAATTCTGAAAATTAATAAGAAGATTTAAAAAGAAAGAAATCTACAGCAGGTTACAGGCCCTTTGGCCCACAATGTTGTGCTGACCGTGTAACCTACTCTAGAAGCTGCCGAGAGTTTCCCTACCGCATAGCCCTCAGAGAGAGTCAAACTGATTGAAAACAGGCAGAAATGTCCCATTCTTATACAGACAGGAAAACTGATGGAAGACTTTGATAGTCAGTCCAGATGCCTGCACCGTGCCCAGCAGGAAAGAAGGTTTCTTCCCCCAGCTTGGGTTGAACCTCGCTGTAATAGTGTGATGTCATGTGTCAGATCTCCCGATGGGAGAGTATTTTGGAGTTAGTGATCACAACTCTATCTCCTTTGCCATAGGGCTGCTGTGTACATACATCTATCGAAGCTTCTGGACACATCTTCAGTGATGTTCCTGGAATCATCGGGTGTTTCGGGTCTTTCAACATCATACAACCTCCTCCAGGTGACCCAGCCGGGGCTGATCAGACCCCAGCTTGTGTCCAGATGGCTAGCTACTTATGGCTCCATGGCTCCCCTCTTTTGAGCCACAGCCATCTTGAGGCCCTCTCTGCCGCATCGGTGGTACTGCGGATGGCTCTCCTCTTCCTCTCTCCCTCGATGCCCAAAATGCTGAAGGCTCTAACTAAAGAACGGGCTACGAATCCCCTACAACCAACCTCCACTGGGAGACACCTCGCTCTCCATCCAGCCTGCTGACAGTTGCTGACCAGTCCTGCATACTTGGAGAGCTTCCTTTCAAAGGCTTCTTCCAAGCTATCTTCCCATGGGACTGTCAGCTCCAGCAGCACCACTTGCTTAGTAGACTCAGACACTAGGACAATGTCTGGTCGCAGGGTGGTGGCTGCGATATGGTTGGGGAACTTCAGCTGCCCTTCGAGGTCCACCAACAGCTGCCAGTTCCTTGTAGAGGTCAGAATGCCTGCAGATGTTCTTTTCCCCAGCTCTGACAAAGGCAATGGTCTGCTTGGAGGGTCGGGACCACTTCGCCCACTCAACTCCTGCGCTGACGGCTTCAGCGATTGTCTTCAGGACCTGATCATGCCTCCACCTGTACTGTCCCTCACCAAGTGCCCTTGCGCAGCCGCTGAGGATGTGCTCCAGGGTTCCTCGCTTGAGAGGGATAAGAGCAGACAATTTGGGAAAACATTTATTCGGGGAAGAGGGGAAATATCATGCAGGAACTTGGGAGTAGATGTTCTCATGGAAATGCATGTTAGAAATGTGGCAAATGTTCTGGGAACATTCACATGGCGGTTTGCATAGGTATGTTCCATTGAGGCAGGGAAAGGACGTTAGAGCAGAGGAACCATGGAGTACAAAGGATGTAGAAAATCTAGTTAAGAAGAAAAGTTTAGGGACCATGTTAGGGAACTGGAGATGCAGCTCGATGACCTTCGTCTGGTCAGGGAAAGTGGGGAGGTGATAGAGAGGAGCTATAGGCAAGTGGTCACACCGAGGCCTCGGGAGACGGATACGTGAGTAACAGTCAGGAGAGGGAAGGGCAGGAGTCAGATACTAGAGATGTACCTCTATGGCTGTCCCCCTTAGCAAGAAGTACTCCTCTTTGAGTACTGTTGGGGGTGGGGGGGGGGACGGCCTACCTGGGGGAAGCAACAGTGGCTACGCCTCTGGCACAGAGTCTGTCCCTGTGGCTCAGAAGGGTAGGGAAAGGAAGAGGATGGCAGCAGTAATAGGGGACTCTATAGTTAGGGGGTCAGACAGGTGATTCTGTGGATGCAGGAAAGAAACGCGGATGGTAGTTTGCCTCCCAGGTACCAGGGTCCGGGATGTTTCTGATCGCATCCACGATATCCCTCAGTGGGAAGGTGAACAGCCAGAGGTCATGGTACATATTGATACCAACAACATAGGTAGGAAAAGGGAAGAGGTCCTGAAAACAGACTACAGGGAGTTAGGAAGGAAGTTGAGAAGCAGGACCTCAAAGGTAGTAATCTTGGGATTACTGCCTGTGCCAAGCAACAGTGAGTATAGGAATCGAGTGAGGTGGATGATAAATGCGTGGCTGAGGGATTGGAGCAGGGGGCAGGGTTTCAGATTTCTGGACCTCTTTTGGGGCAGATGCGACCTGTACAAAAAGGACAGGTTGCAATGAATCTGAGGGGGCCCAATATACTGACTGGGAGGTTTGCTAAGGCTATTGGGGAGAGTTTAAACCAGAATTGCTGGCCGGTGGGAACCAAACTGAAAAGATGGAGGAAGGGGTGGTTGGCGCACAAATAGAGAAAGCTTGGAGACAGTGCAAGGAGGAGGATAGGCAGGTGATAGAGAAGGGAAATGCTCAGACCGATGGTTTGAGATGTTTCTATTTTAATGCAAGAAGCATCATGAACAAAGTGGATAAGCTTAGAGTGTGGATCAGTACTTGGAGCTATGATGTTGTGGCCATTACTAAGACTTGGATGGCTCAGGAGCAGGAATGGTTACTTAGAGTGCCAGGCTTTAGATGTTTCAGAAAGGACAGGGAGGGAGGCAAAAGAGGTGGGGGCATGGCACTGCTGATCAGAGAGTGTCATGGCTGCAGAAAAGGAGGAAGTCACGGAGGGATTGTCTACTGAGTTTCTGTGGGTGCAAGTTAGAAACAAAAAGGGGTCAATAACTCTACTAGGTGTTTTTTATAGACCACCCAATAGTAACAGGGACATTGAGGTGCAGATAGGGAGACAGTTTCCGGAAAGGTGTAATAATAATGATGAGAGGCATTGATTGTGTGGATAGTCAGAGGCTTTTTCCCAGAGCTGAAATGGCTAACACGAGAGGCCACAGTTTTAAAGTGCTTGGAAGAAGGTACAGAGGGGATGTCAGGGGTAAGTTTGTTTTTTTTTCTTTTACACAGAGTGGTGAGTGTGTGGGATGGGCTGCTGGCGATGGTGGTGGAGGCGGATACGATAGGGTCTTTTAAGAGACTCCTGGATAGGTACATGGAGCTTAGAGAAATAGAGGGCTATGGGTAACCCTCGGTAATTTCTAAAGTAAGTACATGTTCAGCACAGGTTTGTGGGCCAAAGGGCCTGTATTGTGCTGTAGGTTTTCTATGTTCTATAACAGGGTTGCTGTGGTGGGAGATTTTAATTTCCAAAATATTGATTGGTATCTTCCTAGAGCAAGGGGTTTAGATGGGGTGGAGTTTGTTAGGTATGTTCAGGAAGGTTTCCTGACACAGTATGTAGATAAGCCTACAAGATGAGAGGCCGTACTTGATCTGGTATTGAATCTGGCCAGGTGTCAGGTCTCTCAGTGGGAGAGCATTTTAGAGATGGTGATCACAATTCTATCTCCTTTACCAATAGCATTGGTGAGGAATAGGAACAGACAAGTTAGGAAAGTGTTTAATTGGAGTAAGGGGAAACATGAGGCTATCAGGCAGGAACTTGGAAGCCTAAATTGGGAACAGATGTTCTCAGGAAAATGCACGGCAGAAATGTGGCAAATGTTTAGGCGATATATGCATGGAGTTCTGCATAGGTACGTTCCAACGAGACACGAGAAGGATGGTAGGGTACAGGAACTGTGGCGTACAAAAGCTGTTGAAAATCTAGTCAAGAAGAACAGAAAAGCTTGCAAAAGATTCAAAAAACCAGGTAATGGTAGAGATCTAGAAGATTATAAAACTAGCAGGATTAAAGAAAACCCCAAGGCATTCTACAAGTATGTGAAGAGCAAGAGGGTAAGACACGAGCGAATAGGACCAATCAAGTGTGACAGTGGAAAAGTGTGTATGGAACCAGAGGAGATAGCTGATGTACTTAATGAATATTTTGCTCCAGTATTCACTACGGAAAAGGATATTGGCGCTTGTAGGGATGACTTACAGCGGATTGAAAAGCTTGAGCATATAGACATTAAGAAAGAGGATGTGCTGGAGCTTTTGGAAAGCATCAAGTTGGATAAGTCACCGGGACCGGACAAGATAGAAAACATAAAACATAGAAAACCTACAGCACAATACCCACAAAGCTGTGCCGAACACGTCCCTACCTGAGAAATTACCAGGCTTACCCATTGCCCTCTATTTCTCTAAGCTTCATGCGCCTGTCCAAAAGTCTCTTTAAAGACCCTATCGTATCTGCCTCCACCACTGTTGCCGGCAGCCCATTCCACACACTCACCACTCTCTGAGTAAAAAACTTACCCCTGACATCTCCTCTGTACCAACTCCCCAGCACCTTAAACCTGTGTCCTCTTGTGGCAACAATTTTAGCCCTGGGAGAAAGCCTCTGACTATCCACACGATCAATGACTCTCATCATCTTATATACCTCTCATCCTCCATCACTCCAAGGAGAAAAGGCCGAGTTCACTCAACCTGTTTTCAGATGTACCCCAGGCTGCTGTGGGAGGTGAGGGAGGAGATTGCTGAGTCTCTGGAAATGATCTTTGCATCATCAAAGGGGATGGGAGAGGTTCCAGAGGATTGGAGGGTTGCAGATGTTGTTCCCTTATTCAAGGAAGGGAGTAGAGATAGCCCAGGAAATTATAGACCAGTGAGTCTTACTTCAGTGGTTGGTAAGTTGATGGAGAAGATCCTGAGAGGCAGGATTCATGAACATTTGGAGAGGCATAATATGATTAGGAATAGTCAGCATGGCTCTGTCAAACACAGGTCCTGCCTTATGAGCCTGATTGAATTTTTTGAGGATGTGACATTGATGAAGGTAGAGTAGTAGATGTAGTATACAGTCGGCCCTCTGCATCCGCGGATTCAACCAAATCGAAAAGATTTGAAAAAAAATTCCAGCAAGTTCCAAAAAGGAAAATTTGAATTTTCCGCACACCGAGCACTACGCTGAATCCACACGAATGAAGTGATGTGTAGGCATACCCTGCTGTAGCCTCCCACCATTTCACAGATCCTCAGTCTCTCTCCAGCACTCGTTGTTTGAGCACTGTTCCCCTCGCGTCGCGTTCGTTCACTACTTGTGTTGTGAGTGAGAGGAAGGAGTTTAAGGCTAGTAAGGGATGGCTGGCTAGCTATGTAAAACGCTACAGCGTCAGGAACTTAAAGCTCACGGGAGAATCGGTATCGGCTGATGCTGAGGCAGCATCAGTGTTCCCAGAAGAGCTATGATGGTTGTGTCTGTACTGAACATGCACAGACTTTTTTTCTTGTCATTATTCCCTAAACAACACAGTATAACAACTATTTACATAGCATTTACATTGTATTAGGTATTATAAGTAATCTAGAAATAATTTAAAGTATACGGGAGGATGTGCGTAGGTTATATGCAAATACTACGCCATTTTATATAAGAGACTTAAGCGTCCGTGGATCTTGGTATCCGCGGGGGGTCCCGGAACCAATCCCTGTGGATTCCGAGGGACGACTTTATATGGATTTCAGCAAGGCATTTGATAAGGTACCCCATGCAAGGCTTATTGAGAAAGTGAGCAGGCATGGGATCCAAGGGGACCTTGCTTTGTGGACCCAGAATTGGTTTGCCCACAGAAGGCAAAGAGTGGTTGTAGACGGGTCATATTCTGCATGGAAGTCAGTGACCAGCGGTGTGCCTCAGGGATCTGTTCTGGGACCCTTACTCTTTGTGATTTTTATAAATGACCTGGACAAGGAAGTGGAGGGATGGGTTGGTAAATTTGCCGATGACAGAAATGGTGGAGGTGTTGTGGATAGTGTGGAGGGCTGCCAGAGGTTACAGCGGGACATTGATAGGATGTAAAACTGGACTGAGAAGTGGCAGATGGAGTTCAACCCAGATAAGTGTGAAGTGGTTCATTTTGGTAGGTCAAATATGATGGCAGAATATAGTATTAATGGTAAACTCTTGGCAGTGTGGAGGATCAGAGGGATCTTGGGGTTTGAGTCCATCGGACACTCAAAGCTGCTGCGCAGGTTGACTCTGTGGTTAAGAAGGCATACGGTGTATTGGACTTCATCAACCGTGGGACTGAGTTTAGGCGCCAAGAGGTAATGTTGCAGCTATATAGGACCCTGGTCAAACCCCACTTGGAGTACTGTGCTCAGTTCTGGTCGCCTCACTACAGGAAGGATGTGGAAACCATTGAAAGGGTGCAGAGGAGATTTACAAGGATGTTGCCTGGATTGGGGAGCATGCCTTATGAGAATAGGCTGAGTAAACTTGGCCTTTTCTCCTTGGGGTGACGGAGGATGAGAGGTGACCTGTCAGGGGTGACAGCAGGGTGAAAAGGGAAATGGGGATGTGGAATGGTGAAGTGGGGGGAATTACGGGAAGTTGGAGAAATCCACGTTCCTGCTGTCAGGTTGGAGGCTACCCAGATGGAATAGAAAGTGTTGTTCGTCCAAGCTGAGTGTAGCCTCATCACGGCATGGAATGACATATCGGAATGGGAATGAGAGAGCCCGAGTTTCCCCTGACTTCTCATCTCTTCTCCCCAGTCCTGATGAAAGGTCCCACTTTTCCAGACTTGCCACCTGACCTCCGAGTTCCTCCAGCACTTTGTGCGAGTTGCTCTGCGTTCTTTCTCTGTTTGGCTTCACAGCCTGGTCACTTCTTCTGCTCCCTCTTCTATTTCCGGCAGTTCAGACGCATCTCGGCGTTCTACTACCCTCCACAGCATGCAAAATTAATTATAGAATTTCAAGAACCTCAAATTCTCGAATGTAAACTAGTCGCACATATAAACTGAATAATAAACTCTTCAATCTTCTCTTGCTGGCCAGACAAGGATTTAATAGAAAAACAAAATATATTTAAGCCAGACAGCCTCTTGAACAATATGCTTCTTTCAATTCTGTATCGATTACAGCTCAGCAAAACATGCTGGACTGTCTCTGGACTACCACAGTCGCATACATAATCCAGTAGGATGTTTTCCCATTATCTTTAATAGTTTAGCCCACAATGCCCCAACCTAAATCTTGTTAATTTCACCATATCTCTACATTTAAAAAGTAACAGTCTGAGACCTTTTTAACTAGTGGGTGACTAGAAAAATAATACCTGCCTCTTAATTCATTTTTCCAATCCTCCTGCCACTTCTTCTCTATACCGTTTTTTATCCTACTTCTCATTTCTGCTCTGCCGAGGGGAACTCTAATTTCTACTTGCCTGGGTCTGTAAGGAAGACTTTGCAATACCATCCACAATTTCATTTCCCTCCACCCCAGCATGCCCAGGTATCCGTGTAAATCTGACTGTACAACCCATCTTCCCTACTCTAAACAACACTAAGAGAATCTTAACAACTATGTCAGGACGAGCTTTTGATTTACTCCCTTTTACAGCCTCTAAGGCAGCAGCAGAATCTGAGCAGACGATAACACTGCATGGTCGAGAGTCTTCTATCCACCATAAGGCCCAGAGGATTGCTAATAATTCTGTTGTAAAGACAGAAACACCATCTGAAACCGGTGACCAATCTTAACTCCAAGTTGAGACATATACATCCCAAATCCTGCCCTACTGCTCTCTGGGTCCTCTGAGCCATCAGTAAAAATCATCAGGTAAGATCCCCATTTATTATTTAAGTATTCATTTATGATCGACACTGATGAGATTGCTCAGCTTCCTTGAAACTGAAAAAGGAGGAACAGGTCTACTTCTGGTTCTGGCGAAAGCCAAAAAGGAACAGGTGGCAAGCAAATTTGGTCAGCTCTGTCTTCCTCGGTCAGTTTCAATTTCACAGCCCAGTTGTTAACCAAATCTAAAAATGGATATCTTTTAGTTTTACTTTGGCGCTCTGACCTCCCCTGCGAAGGACACTTTGGAGGACAGCTGTGATTCAATCCATTTAGTTTTACCCAATACTGCAGGCCCAACTGAACTCGTCTTAAATGTAGAGGCACTTCTCCCATCTCCACACATAACGCCGGGACTGATGTAGTTCTCAAAGCTCAACAACAGAGTCTAAGTGCTTTGGACTGCGCGGTGTCTAATTTTTCAAGCACTGGCGTAGCAGCGGAACCATAAGCAATACAACCATAATCTATAACTGATCTAATCATAGCTAGATATATTAAGTACATAGTTTCCCACCCTGCTCCCCAGTCACATCCAGCAATACTTCTCATAACATTTAAAACTTTCTCACACTTTCCAATTGTTTTATCTATATGAACTCTCCAAGTAAGTCTTTCATCAAACCAGACACCTAAAAACTTAAAAGGGCAGAAATCCTGCTTCGGGTTTGATTCGAAGAAGGAAGTCTGAGAGTCGGAGCGGGAGTGCGGAGAAAGACATTTTTGAAATTTTTGTTTTTTTTTCTCCAACGGCGTTCAGAGAGGCGGGACTGCGCAGGCGTGTGACGTCGGGCAGTGCAGGGCGGCAGATTTAAAAGGAACAGAGCCTCATACAGCGGGCAGCATAGTGAGCCGGGAGCAGAGTGAAGGCTTAAGGGCTTCGGCTCAACGGGCTTAGGCGGAAACGGGCGAGGCGAGGAAGGTTTGGTATTCATTTTCTGTCGTTATTTGAGGAGAGGGGCAGTATGAGTGTGAGGGCAGTTTGTTGTTCTCAGTGTTGGATGGGGGAGGCCCTGGAGTCTCCAAGCCTCCCGGACGTCTATATCTGCGCCAAGTGCATCGAGATGCAGCTCCTAAGGGACCGCGTTACGGAACTGGAGCTACAGCTCGATGACCTTCGTCTGGTCAGGGAGAGTGAGGAGTTGATAGAGAGGAGTTACAGGCAGGTGGTCACACCGGGGCCACGGGAGGCAGACAAGTGGGTCACGGTTAGGAGTGGGAAGGGGAAGAGTCAGGTAATAGGGAGTACCCCGATGGCTGTACCCCTTAACAATAGGTACTCCTGTTTGAGTACTGTTGGGGGGGACAGCTTACCCGGGGGAAGCGACAGTGACCGTGCCTCCGGCACAGAGTCCAGCCCTGCAGCTCAGAAGGGTAGGGAAAGGAAGAGGAGGGCAGTTGTAATAGGGGACTCGATAGTGAGGGTGTCAGATAGACGATTCTGTGGACGCAATCCGGAAACCCGGATGGTAGTTTGCCTCCCTGGTGCCAGGGTCCGGGATATTTCTGATCGTGTTCAAGATATCCTGAAGTGGGAGGGTGAGGAGCCAGAGGTCGTGGTACATATAGGTACCAATGACATAGGTAGGAAAAGGGAAGAGGTCCTGAAAGGAGAATATAGGGAGCTAGGAAGGGAGTTGAGAAAAAGGACCGCAAAGGTAGTAATCTCGGGATTACTGCCTGTGCCACGCGACAGTGAGAGTAGGAATGCGATGAGGTGGAGGATAAATATGTGGCTGAGGGATTGGAGCAGGAGGCAGGGATTCAAGTTTTTGGATCATTGGGACCTCTTTTGGCGCAGGCGTGACCTGTGCAAAAAGGACGGGTTACACTTGAATCCTAGGGGGACCAATATCCTGGCAGGCAGATTAGCGAGGGCTACTGAGGTGACTTTAAACTGATGGTTGGGGGGTGGGAATCAAATTAAAGAGGCTAGGCGAGAGGAGGTTAGTTCACAACAGGGGGATAGGAACCAGTGCAGAGAGACAGAGGGGTGTAAAGTGAGGGTAGAAGCAAAAAGTAGTAAGGAGAAAAGTAAAAGTGGCAGGCCGGCAAATCCAGGGCAAGCATCAAAAAGGGCCACTTTTCAACATAATTGTATAAGGGCTAAGAGAGTTGTAAAAGAGTGCCTGAAGGCTTTGTGTGTCAATGCAAGGAGCATTCGTAACAAGGTGGATGAATTGAAAGTGCAGATTGTTATTAATGAATATGATATAGTTGGGATCACAGAGACATGGCTCCAGGGTGACCAAGGATGGGAGCTCAACGTTCAGGGATATTCAATATTCAGGAGGGATAGACATGAAAGAAAAGGAGGTGGGGTGGCTTTGCTGGTTAAAGATGAGATTAACGCAATAGAAAGGAAGGACATAAGCCAGGAAGATGTGGAATCGATATGGGCAGAGCTGCATAACACTAAGGGGCAGAAGACGCTGGTGGGAGTTGTGTACAGGCCACCTAACAGTAGTAGTGAGGTCGGAGATGGTATTAAACAGGAAATTAGAAATGTGTGCAATGCAGGAACAGCAGTTATAATGGGTGACTTCAATCTACATGTAGATTGGGTGAACCAAATTGGTAAAGGTGCTGAGGAAGAGGATTTCTTGGAATGTATGCGGGATGGTTTTTTGAACCAACATGTTGAGGAACCAACTAGAGAGCAGGCTATTCTGGACTGAGTTTTGAGCAATGAGGAAGGGTTAATTAGCAATCTTGTCGTGAGAGGCCCCTTGGGTAAGAGTGACCATAATATGGTGGAATTCTTCATTAAGATGGAGAGTGACATAGTTAATTCAGAAACAAAGGTTCTGAACTTAAAGAGGGGTAACTTTGAAGGTATGAGACGTGAATTAGCTAAGATAGACTGGCAAATGACACTTAAAGGATTGACGGTGGATATGCAATGGCAAGCATTTAAAGATTGCATGGATGAATTACAATTGTTCATCCCAGTTTGGCAAAAGAATAAATCAAGGAAGGTAGTGCACCCGTGGCTGACGAGAAATTAGGGATAGTATCAATTCCAAAGAAGAAGCATACAAATTAGCCAGAAAAAGTGGCTCACCTGAGGACTGGGAGAAATTCAGAGTTCAGCAGAGGAGGACAAAGGGCTTAATTAGGAAGGGGAAAAAAGATTATGAGAGAAAACTGGCAGGGAACATAAAAACTGACTGTAAAAGCTTTTATATATATGTGAAAAGAAAAAGACTGGTAAAGACAAATGTAGGTCCCCTACAGACAGAAACAGGTGAATTGATTATGGGGAGCAAGGACATGGCAGACCAACTGAATAATTACTTTGGTTCTGTCTTCACTGAGGACATAAATAATCTTCCAGAAATAGTAGGGGACAGAGGATCCAGTAAGATGGAGGAACTGAGCGAAATACATGTTAGTAGGGAAGTGGTGTTAGGTAAATTGAAGGGATTGAAGGCAGATAAATCCCCAGGGCCAGATGGTCTGCATCCCAGAGTGCTTAAGGAAGTAGCTGAAGAAATAGTGGATGCATTAGTGATAATTTTTCAAAACTCTTTAGATTCTGGACTAGTTCCTGAGGATTGGAGGGTGGCTAATGTAACCCCACTTTTTAAAAAAGGAGGGAGAGGAACAGGGGAATTATAGACCGGTTAGCCTAACGTCGGTGGTGGGGAAACTGCTGGAGTCAGTTATCAAAGATGTGATAACAGCACATTTGGAAAGCGGTGAAATCATCGGACAAAGTCAGCATGGATTTGTGAAAGGAAAATCATGTCTGACCAATCTCATAGAATTTTTTGAGGATGTAACTAGTAGAGTGGATAGGGGAGAACCAGTGGATGTGGTATATTTGGATTTTCAAAAGGCTTTTGCCAAGGTCCCACACAGGAGATTAGTGTGCAAACTTAAAGCACACGGTATTGGGGGTAAGGTATTGATGTGGACAGAGAATTGGTTAGCAGACAGGAAGCAAAGAGTGGGAATAAACAGGACCTTTTCAAAATGGCAGGCAGTGACTAGTGGGGTACCGCAGGGCTCAGTGCTGGGACCCCAGTTGTTTACAATATATATTAATGACTTGGATGAGGGAATTAAATGCAGCATCTCCAAGTTTGCAGATGACACGAAGCTGGGCGGCAGTGTTAGCTGTGAGGAGGATGCTAAGAGGATGCAGGGTGACTTGGATAGGTTGGATGAGTGGGCAAATTCATGGCAGATGCAATTTAATGTGGATAAATGTGAAGTTATCCACTTTGGTGGCAAAAATAGGAAAACAGATTATTATCTGAATGGTGGCAGATTAGGAAAAGGGGAGGTGCAATGAGACCTGGGTGTCATTATACACCAGTCATTGAAAGTGAGCATGCAGGTACAGCAGGCGGTGAAAAAGGTGAATGGTATGCTGGTATTTATAGCGAGAGGATTCGAGTACAGGAGCAGGGAGGTACTACTGCAGTTGTACAAGGCCTTGGTGAGACCACACCTGGAGTATTGTGTGCAGTTTTGGTCCCCTAATCTGAGGAAAGACATCCTTGCCATAGAGGGAGTACAAAGAAGGTTCACCAGATTGATTCCTGGGATGGCAGGACTTTCATATGAAGAAAGACTGGATGAACTGGGCTTGTACTCATTGGAATTTAGAAGATTGAGGGGGGATCTGATTGAAACGTATAAAATCCTAAAGGGATTGGGCAGTCTAGATGCAGGAAGATTGCTCCCGATGTTGGGGAAGTCCAGAATGAGGGGTCATAGTTTGAGGATAAGGGGGAAGCCTTTTAGGACTGAGATTAGGAAAAACTTCTTCACACAGAGAGTGGTGAATCTGTGGAATTCTCTGCCACAGGAAACAGTTGAGGCCAGTTCATTGGCTATATTTAAGAGGGAGTTAGATATGGCCCTTGTGGCTACGGGGTTCAGGGGGTATGGAGGGAAGGCTGGTGCAGGGTTCTGAGTTGGATGATCAGCCATGATCATAATAAATGGCGTGCAGGCTCGAAGGGCCGAATGGCCTACTCCTGCACCTATTTTCTATGTTTCTATGAATACCTTGACTTTTTCTAATAGAAAATCATATAGACACAATTCACAATTCTTTCTTCTAAAGACAAAAATCATATATTTGGACTTAGAAGCAGAAATCCTGAAACCCCGTTTATTAGCCCAGTTTTCAACTGATCGTAAAGCCTTTTGTACCTGCCTTAATATATACTTGATGTTTCTTCCTCTTTTCCAGATTGCACCATTGCCTGCAAACAACGATTTGCCCAATCCTGTCCCTACCTGATCAAAGATATCGTTTATCATGACATTATAAAGAACTGGACTAAAGACGCTTTCGTAATTTATTTTTAATGAGTTTCATCATCAAACAAACATTTTCCGTAAGATATATTTCAGATACTGTGCACATATATCATATTTGTCACAAATCCCCACATAATATTTATCTGAGGCATACACTTACAGAAAGGAGGGGAAAGAAAGAACAATCGAAAGAAGAAAACTATGTACAGAGTACCTATTTTAACTGACTGGGAGCTTGTTCCGGCTATTCTTACTTGAATTGTCCTTTCCTTAAGAAAATCTTTGATCCAATTAAGCATTCTATCTCTAATTCCCGCATCACAGAGCTGAATTAATAAACCATCCTTCCAAGTGAGTCATATCAATATCTAGAAATATACTTACCATTACTTTTCTATTTTGAAACACTTTTTTAATATCATGATCTAAAAGGGCAATAGATTCTATTGTTGATCTTCCAGTTCTAAAACCATTTTGACAGGCAGCAAAATGTCCCCTATTTTCTAACAAAAATAAACAAGTCTGTTGGTGACCTTTCGTTCCACAGTGTTACAAAGCACTGACGTTGAAGCTACAGGCCGGTACGAACCAGGACTAGACGCGTCTGAACCTGGCTTTAGAACTGGAACTACCATCGCATGCTTCATGGTAATGTTCCTTCTTTCCACACTCAATTACACAAAGCTAGCATTTCTATTAATACAGAGGCAATTCACAACACAGTCCATCCCTACCAGGATTAGTGTCTGAACCTGGCTGGACAGCTTCCTGCAATTCCTGAAGGGAGAAAAAAACATTTATTATCATCCGAACTCCGGTCCAACTTCCAATTTAATTTCCAGCAGCCTGGTCACTGATTGGCTACAACTCTGAACCCCTGAACATCTTGATTGGCGTCGATCTCTGGACGCTGATTGCCTGTGCATCAGCTCCCCGTTCTAATTGGATGTTTCTTACGCATAGTTCAGGAGCTCTTGCTGTGATTGGATGCATGTGTGTGTGTGTCCGCACTGGCGCCCCTTTCGAGTTACGATTGGCTGGTGAGAAGATGTGACGGAAGCCGTGGAGCCATAACCTGGAAGTCGTATTTTGGCGCGCAGAACGGAGCCTGGTTTTACTCCGGATCGCGGGTTACCATGCAACGGAGTATCGCGTAAGGAGGGGGACAGGGGCAGAGACAGATCCCCGAGGGTGGACGTATTCCCCTTTTTTGGGGGGGGGTTATTCCCCTCCTCCTCGCCCTTCCACCCTCCTCTTCACCTCCCCTCCCCCTCCTCTTCACTTTTCCTCCCCTCCCCCTCCTCTTCACTTCCCCTCCCCTCCCCCTCCTCTTCCCTTCCCCTCCCCTCCCCCTCCTCTTCCCTTCCCCTCCCCTCCCCCTCCTCTTCCCTTCCCCTCCCCTCCCCCTCCTCTTCCCTTCCCTTCCCCTCCCCCTCCTCTTCCCTTCCCCTCCCCCTCCTCTTCCCTTCCCCTCCCCCTCCTCTTCCCTTCCCCTCCCCCTCCTCTTCCCTTCCCCTCCCCCTCTTCTTCCCTTCCCCTCCCCCTCCTCTTCCCTTCCCCTCCCCCTCCTCTTCCCTTCCCCTCCCCCTCCTCTTCCCTTCCCCTCCCCCTCCTCTTCCCTTCCCCTCCCCCTCCTCTTCCCTTCCCCTCCCCCTCCTCTTCCCTTCCCCTCCCCCTCCTCTTCCCTTCCCCTCCCCCTCCTCTTCCCTTCCCCTCCCCCTCCTCTTCCCTTCCCCTCCCCCTCCTCTTCCCTTCCCCTCCCCCTCCTCTTCCCTTCCCCTCCCCCTCCTCACCTTCCCTCCCCTCCCCTCCCCCTCCTCACCTTCCCCTCCCCTCCCCTCCCCCTCCTCACCTTCCCCTCCCCTCCCCTCCCCCTCCTCACCTTCCCCTCCCCTCCCCCTCCTCACCTTCCCCTCCCCTCCCCCTCCTCTTCCCTTCCCCTCCCCTCCCCCTCCTCTTCCCTTCCCCTCCCCTCCCCCTCCTCTTCCCTTCCCCTCCCCTCCCCCTCCTCTTCCCTTCCCCTCCCCCTCCTCTTCCCTTCCCCTCCCCCTCCTCTTCCCTTCCCCTCCCCTCCCCCTCCTCTTCCCTTCCCCTCCCCTCCCCCTCCTCTTCACCTTCCCTCCCCTCCCCCTCCTCTTCACCTCCCCTCCCCTCCCCCCTCCCCCCTCCCCCTTCCTTCACCTCCCCCCTCCCCCCTCCCCCTTCCTTCCCCTCCCCTCCTCTTCCCCCCTTCCCTTTGATGTTGGGGGGTTATTCCCCATCCTGTTCCCATTCCCCGGGATGAGTGGGGGGTATTTCTCATCCTGTTTTCCGGGGTAGGGGTATATTCCAGTTCCTGAGTGTGGGGTGTATTCCTGGTCCTGGGTTACTCATTCCCGTACAATGCATTATGGTATGAGCACGGGGACAGGGTCAGATCCCTGGAGGTGGAGGTCATTCCTGATTCTGTTGCTATTTCTGGGGGTGTATTCCCATTCCTGTGGGTGGTGGGATATATTCCCGTGCCCAGAGTGGTTGGGTTTATTCCTGTTCCTGGGAGTGGGGGGTGGGGGTTATATATTCCTGTTCATAGGGGTGGTGGGATATATTCCTGTTGTCAGGGGTGGTGGGGGATCTATTCCCATTTCCAGGGGTGGGTGTGCTGGGATCTATTTCCATTCCTGGGAGTTTTGGGGGGGGGGGAATATACTCTTGTTTCCAGAGGGGAATGGATATATTACTGTTTTAGGGGGATATATTTCCATTCTCAGGGTGGTTGGTTATATTCCTGTTCCCAGGGTGGGGGGATATATTTCTGTTGGTGGGGGGGGTGTATACGCCTATCCCTGGGGATGGTGGAGAGATGTATTTTCATTCCTTGGGGGGGGGTGTACTTCCGTCCCCAGGGGTGGTGGGGGTATAATACTGTTCAGAGACATGCTGGACCTGTGTGTTCAGTAACTGCCACTCATTCTGCCCCCATACAGATCGTTCTTTCAGCCCCGGAGGGGAGAGGGGCAGATCAACAGATGTCAGGAAGATCCCGCAGAAGGGCGGTGAGTCTTACCCTTCCGGTCTATTCCCCGACTTCCCCACCTCCTCTCTGCCAGCTGGAAAATCCCCTTTCCCCCCCAATGTAGAGTTCCCTCTCCCCTCCTGCCCCTTCTGTCTCCCTGTACTGCATTCCCTAACCGACCCCTTACCTCCCTGAAATTTCCCCTTCTCTATCCTGCTCCCTCCAGCCCACCACCTCCACTGACTGTGTCCTTGCTCCCTGTCCGCAGACGTCCCGCGTCCCCACTGAAGCCTGGGACCCTCCTGACTGAGAAGGAGGGGTCTGTGTCTCCGGTGAAGCCCCGTGGCCACAGGGCTGGCCGGGTTCTGGAGAGCGAGGATGAGGAGGCTGCAGTGAGTGGGAGCGATGAGGAGGAAGTGCCAGAACCAGCTGACGTCCCCTTGGATGAAAGGAAGACCTTGGCACCAGAGGCAGGAGAGGTGATCTTGACTCGTCCCTGTCCGGACCCTGGACCCTCCCATCCTGCCCCACTCGGCAGTGAGACCAGGCTCTGTTATCTGTGATGTAAATGTCACGGATAAAAATGTAGACGGTGGGGGGAGATGTTAGCAAGTTCACAGGCAATGCAGAGTTTTGTGATGTGGACGGTGTAAAACATTGCCAAAGGATACAGCGGGATAGCGATTAGACCATAAGACAAAGGAGAAGTCGGCCATTCGGCCCATCGAGTCTGCTCCGCCATTTTATCATGAGCTGACCCATTCTCCCATTTAGTCCCACTCCCCCACCTTCTCACCATAACCTTTGATGCCCTGGCTACTCAGATACCTATCAATCTCTGCCTTAAATACACCCAATGACTTGGCCTCCACTGCCGCCTGTGGCAACAAATTCCATAGATTCACCCCCCTCTGACTAAAAAATAGTCTTCATATCTCTGTTCTGAAAGGGCGCCCTTCAATCCTTAAGTCATGCCCTCTCGTACTAGACTCCCCCATCATGGGAAACAACCTTGCCACATCCACTCTGTCCATGCCTTTCAACATTCGAAACGTTTCTATGAGGTCCTCCCTCGTTCTTCTAAACTCCAAGGAGTACAGTTCAAGAGCAGTCAAACGTTCCTCATATGTTAACCCTCTCATTCCCGGAATCATTCTAGTGAATCCGCTCTGTACCCTTTCCAACACCAGCACATCCTTTCTTAAATAAGGAGCCCAAAGCTGCCCACAGTACTCCAAGTGAGGTCTCACCAGCTCCTTATAGAGCCTCAACATCACATCCCTGTTCCTATACTCTATTCCTTTAGAAATGAAAGCCAACATTGCATTTGCCTTCTTCACTACTGACTCAACCTGGAGGTTAAACTTAAGGGTATCCTGTACGAGGACTCCCAAGTCCTGTTGCATCTCAGAACTTTGAATTCTCTCCCCATTTAAATAATAGTCTGCCCGTTTATTTCTTCTGCCAAAGTGCATAACCATACACTTTCCAACATTGTATTTCATTTGCCACTTCTTTGTGCATCCTTACAATCTATCCAAGTCTCTTTGCAGACTCTCTGTTTCCTCAGCACTACTGGCCCCTCCACTTATCTTTGTATCATCAGCAAACTTAGCCACAAAGCCATCTATTCCATAATCCAAATCGTTGATGTACAATGTAAAAAGAAGCGGCCCCAACACGGACCCCTGTGGAACAGCACTGGTAACCGGCAGCCAACCAGAATAGGATCCCTTTATTCCCACTCTCTGTTTCCTGCCAATCAGCCAACGCTCTATCCACGTATGTAACTCCATGGGCTCTTATCTTGTTGAGTAGCCTCATGTGTGGCACCTTGTCAAAGACCTTCTGAAAATCCAAATATACAACATCCACTGCATCTCCCTTGTCTAGCCTACTGGTAATTTCCTCAAAAAATTGTAATAGGTTTGTCATGCAGGGTTTTCCTTTAAGGAAACCATGCTGAGTTCTACCTATCTTGTCATATGCCTCCAGGTACTCCGTAACCTCATCCTTGGCAATTGACTCCAACAACGTCCCATCCACCGATGTCAAGCTAACAGGTCTATAATTTCCATTTTGCTTCCTTGTCCCCTTCTTATATAGCGGAGTGACATTTGCAATCTTCCAGTCCTCCGGAACCATGCCAGAATCTATCGACTTTTGAAAGGTCATTGCTAATGCCTGCGCAATCTCCACAGCTACTTCCTTCAGAACACACGGGTGCATTCCATCTGGTCCGGGAGATTTATCTACCCTTAGACTATTTAGCTTCCTGAGTACCTTCTCTGTTGTAATTGTGATTGTGCACACTTCTCTTCCCTGACACCCCTGAGTGTCCGGTGTACTGCTGATGTCTTCCTCAGTGAAGACTGATGCAAAATACTCGTTCAGTTCCTCTGCCATCTCCTTATCTCCCATTACAATTTCTCCATCATTTTCTATCGGTCCTATATCTACTCTCACCTGTCTTTTGCTCTTTATATATTTGAAAAAACTTTTAGTTTCCTCTTTGATATTATTTGCTAGCTTCCTTTCATAGTTCATCTTTTCCCTCTTAATGACCTTCTTAGTTTCCTTTTGTAAGCTTTTAAAAACTTCCCAATCCTCTGTCTTCCCACTAATTTTTGCTTCCTTGTATGCCCTCTCTTTTGCTTTAACTTTGGCTTTGACTTGTCAGCCACGGTTGCATCCTTTTTCCCTTCGAAAATTTCTTTTTTGGAATATATCTGTCTTGCACCTTCCTCACTTCTCGCATAAACTCCAGCCACTGCTGCTCTGCTGTCTTTCCGGCCAGTGCCCCTTTCCAGTCAACTTTGGCCAGTTCCCCTCTCATGCCACTGTAATTTCCTTTACTCTACTGATATACCGACACATCAGATTTCGGCTTCTCTTTCTCAAATTTCACAGTGAACTCAATCATGTTATGATCACTGCCTCCTAAGGGTTCCTTCACCTCAATCTCTCTAATCACCTCTGGTTCATTACACAATACCCAATCCAGTACAGCCGATCCCCTAGTGGGCTCAACAACAAGCTGTTCTAAAAAGCCATCTCGCAGAACTTTCTACAATTCTTTCTCGAGATCCAGTGCCAACCTGATTTTCCAAATCCACTCACATGTTAAAATCCCCCACAATTATCATAACACTGCCCTTCTGACAAGTCTTTTCTATTTCCTGTTGTAATTTGTAGTCCACATCACTGCAGCTGTTTGGAAGCCTATAAATAACTGCCATCAGGGTCCTTTTACCCCTACGATTTCTTAGCTCAACCCATAAAGATTCTTCACCTTCCGATCCTATGTCACCTCTTTTTAATGATCTGATATCATTTCTTACCAATAAAGCCACGCCTCCCCCTCTGCCTACCTTCCTATCCTTCCGATACACCGTGTATCCTTGGACGTTCAGTAGACAATAGGTGCAGGAGTAGGCCATTCAGCCCTTTGAGCCAGCACCGCCATTCACTGTGATCATGGCTGATCATCCACAATCAGTACCCCATTCCTGCCTTCTCCCCATATCCCAGAGTTCAGCTCCCAGGGTCATGCATCCTTTAGCCAGGTCTCAGTGATGGCCACAATATCATACCTGCCAATCTGTAGCTATATGACAAGATCATCCACCTTATTCCTTATGCTGCGTGCATTTAAGTATAACACCTTAAGACCAGTATTTGGTACTTTTTGCTTTGATTGCACTGCAACTCATCCCAATGGCTGCAAATTTGCCCCATCACCTGCCTGTCTATCCTGACATCTTTACTGCTCACTATCTTAGGTTTATTTCTGTTTTCCCCTTCCTCCACTCTATCATTCCGGTTGCCATCCCCCTGCCAAATTAGTTTAAACCCTTCCTAACAGCTCTATTAAACCTTCCCGCCAGGATATTGGTCCCCTTCGGGTTCAGGTGCAACCCGTCCATTTTGAACAGGTCATACTTCCCCCAGAAGAGATCCCAATGATCCAAGAATCTGAAGCCCTGTCCCCTGCACCAGTCTCTCAGCCACGCATTCATCTGCCTGATCCTACTGTTCTTGCCCTGGCGAGCACGTGGCACAGGTAGCAATCCTGAGATTACTACCCTGGAGGTCCTGCTTCTTGGCTTCCTTCCTAACTCCCAGAAATCTCTCTTCTGGACCTCCTCCCTTTTCCTGTCTATGTCATTGGTACCAACATGTACCAAGACAACTGGCTGCTCGCCCTCTCCCTTCAGAATATTCTGGACCCGATCTGAGACATCCCGTACCCTGGCACCTGGGAGGCAACACACCATGCGGGTATCTCTATCAGGCTCACAGAATCTCCTGTCTGTTCCCCTGACTATGGAATTCCCTATGACTACCACATTCCTCTTCTCCCTCCTTCCCTCCCGCACAACAGTGCCAGAGACCCAGTCACCATGGGCGTCCCCTGTCAGGTCATCCCCCTCAACAGCATCCAGAACAAGATATTTGTTGCTGAAGGGAGCAGCCACAGGGGTGCTCTCCCCTATACGGGCATTTTCCTTCCCTCTCCTGACAGTCATCCAGTTTTCTGACCCCTGTAGCCTAGGGATGACTATCTCCCTGTAGCTCCTGTCTATCACCTCTTCACTTTCCCTGATAAGCAGTAGGTCATCAAGCTGCAGCTCCAGACTCCTAACACGGTCTCTGAGGAGCTGCATCTCAGTGCACTTGACGCAGATGCAGATTAGTTACAGATCTCTGTGAAGAAATGGCTGCTGGAGTTTAACCCGGGCAAGTGTGAGATGTTGGACTTTGGCACGTCAGCTGTAAGGGGGACAGGACGTAGTAAATGGCAGGGCCGTTATCAGTGTTGATCGCAAGGGTATTCTGGGGTCCAAGTACACAGCTCCTGCAGAAAGGGAGAACCTCGCAGACGATTGTCTACTCTGAGTCAGTGTGGGTGGAAGTCAGAAACAGGAAGTGAGCAATCACTGTATTGGGAGTATTCTACAGACCCCAACCCCAAGAGCAACAGAGACACTGACGAGCAGGTCGGGAGCCCGATCTTGGATGTGCTAAAATAGCAGTGTTGGTGTCGTGGGTGACTTCGACTTCCCTGATATTGATTGGCACCTCTTTAGTGGAAAAGGTTGGGATGGGCTGGTATTTAAGTGATTCCTGACTCGATATGTAGACAGCCCATATACTGGATCTGGTGGAGGGCAGTGACCAAGGTCTCGGTGGTTCAGCATTTCTGAGACAGTGATCACAATTCCCTGACCTTTACCACACCTTTGCAGAGGGATAGGAGCAGATGGTACGGGGAAGTATTTAATTGGTGGAGGGAGAACTATGACACTTTTCAGCAGGAACTGGGTAGTGTAAATTGGGAAAAGATATACTATGGGAAATGACAATGGAAATGTGGAGATTGTTTCAAGAGCACTTGTATGGAGTTCTGGTTAGGTTTGTCCCATTGAAACAGGGAAGGGATGAGAGGGTGAGGGAATCATTGACAAGAGATGTGGAACATCTAGACAAGAGGAAGAAGGAAGGATCAGATAGAGCAGGGGTTTCCAACTTTACTTATGCCATGGAACTGTAGCATTTACCGAGGGGTGGGAACCATTGCCTAGAAAGTTACAAGATAGCCAGGAAGAGGCTGAGCAATCGGTTTAGGAGAGCTAAAAGGGGCCATGAGAAGGCCTTGGAGAGTAGGATTAAGGAAAACTCCGAGGAGTTTCTGAAGAACAGGGTGAAGAACAGCAGGATGAGCAGGAGGGCACATGTGCCTGGAGTCAGGAGGTAGGGGAGGTCTGTAATGAATACATTCCTTCTGTATTCACCAATGAGAGGGACCTTGATGACTGTGAGGACAGCCTGATGTGCTTGAACATGTCAATGTTTAGAAAGAAGATAGGCTGGAACTTCTGGATAACATTAGGTGCAGGACAGACTATACCCCGGGTTATTACGGGAAGCAAAAGAAGAGATTGCTGCACCTTTAGTGATGATCTTTGCATCCTCACTGGATGTAGAAGTAGAACCAGATGATTCGAGGATGGCAAATGTTATTCCTTTGTTGAAGGAAGCGAGTAGGGATAACCTAGGAATTATAGAACAGTGAATCTTACTCCAGCTATGGGTAAATTATTGGAGAAGGTTCTTAGAGACAGGATTTACAAGCATTTGCAGAAGCATCACCTGACTAGGGATAGTCAATGTGGCTTTGTGAAGGGCAGGTCGTGCCACACGAGTACGATTGAATTGCTTGAGGATGTGACAGTGCGCATTGCTGAAGGTAGAGCAGTGGATGTGGTGTGTATGGATTTTAGTAAGGCGTTTGATAAAGGTTCCAGATTCAAAGAGTAAGGGGGCATGGGATCCAGGAAAACTTGGCTACGTGGATGCAGAATTGGCTTGCTCACAGAAGACAGAGAGTGTTAGATGGAGAATATTCTACTTGGAGGTCAGTGACCAGTGTTCAGTGATCTGTTCTGTGATTTTTATAACTGACTTGCCTGAGTAAGTGGAAGGGTGGGCTAGTAAGTTTGCAGATGTCACAAAGGTTGGAGGAGTTGTGGATAGTGTGGAGTGTTGTTGTAGGTTGCAACAGGATGTTGACAGAATGCCGAACTGTGCTGATGAGTGACAGATGATGTTCAACCCGGAAAAGTGCGAGTCATTCACATTGGAAGGCAGTATAAACGGCTAGTGGCAAGATCCCTCAAAAGTTGATACTGTGGTTAAGAAGGCATATGGTGTGCTGGTCGCCTTTAGTCAGGAAACATTTCAGAAGCCACAAGATGACATTGCAGCTCTGAAAAACTCCGGTTAGACCACACTTGGAGTGTTGCATTCAGTTCTGGTCGTCTCGTTATAGGAAGTGTGTGAAAGCTTTAGAGAGGTCCTGCCTGGATTAGAGAACATGTCTTATCTGTGAGCTAGGGCTTTTCTGTCTTTTTCCCAGGCTAGGACGAGAGGGCAACATTTTAAAATGATTGCAGAAAAATATAGTGTGGGTGTCAGAGGTAAGAGTGGTACATGTGTGGAACGCACAGCCAGGCAGGGGTGGTAGTTGGGCAGATACGTTAGGGACATTTGGGAAACAGGTACGTGGATGATAGACAAACGGAGGGCTGTGTTGGAGGGGAGGATTAGATTGACCTTTGAGTAGGTTAAAAGGTCAGCACAACATTGTGGGCGGAAGGGTCTGTACTATGATCATTTCTATGCTGCTGAAAGTGGCCGCACAAGTAGACAGGGCAGTAAGGACGACGTACAGCATGCTCGCCTTCGTAGGTTGGGGTGCTGAGTACAGGAGTGGGGTTGTCATGTTGCAGCAGTATAAACTCTGGCTGGGCCACACTTGCAGTATTGTGTGCAGTTCTGATCGCCCTTTGACAGGAAAGGTGTGGGGGTTGCGGGGAAGGTTCACCTGGATTGGAGGGTACGAGCTAGAATGAGCGGTTGGACAAACTTGGTTTCTTTTCACTGTGTTCCTGCTGGGTTCTGCACTGACCTGCTTCTCCTCCTCCTCCAGCCTCCCGGACGTCCAGCTGCCTCTTCGGTCAGCGCCTCTCCCCCACCAGCTTCTGCCGTGCCAACGGACGACAGCCCGGTAGACGCCGGCCTTACGACTCACTGCGGCTTCCCACGCCGCCGTACAGGTTGGCAGCGCTTTTCACTGATACACGTACGGTTGTCTGGGGAAGAGCTCACCGTGCATATTGTTCCTATGGTTCCAGTCGTTACACGGTGCACTGAGGTAGAATTAGAACTGATGTTCTGGTGTTTGCCAAGCTTGGCAATTAGCTTGCACGCACACGTCAAGGTGACAGCCTCAGTACTCAGCTGTTATTGTTTCTCTGGGTGTGCTCGTGTTTATACAGGCCCCTGTTCAAGAATTTTTAACAGCATGGTTCCCTTCTGATGACCCAAGCATGGTTCCCTTCTGATGATATCAACAAACATATCGAGATAGAAACCAACTATGAGCCCTGAAGAGCCATTGGAAGGCAAAGGTCAACTGAATGGTTAGCCAACCAGGAACAAGGAACTGGGGGCCTGTATAAACGTGAGCACTCCCAGAGGGAAATGCCAACAGCTGTGCACTGATCGTGGCTCCTCGACTGGTGATGAAGCGCCTGCAAGTTAAGTTCCAAGCTCAGCGGACGCCGGGATATCAAACGGCTCATCCCCAGCTCCCAGCATCCTAGAGAACTATGTTTGTCACGTGTACATGTCCAGCTGGGGGCGGAGACTTTAAAGAGAAGTTGCTCTCGCTTCTGCAGAGCGAGGGGAAGGAGTGGTCTGGTTTGGAAGGTTTTACTGAGTTCTCCGGCGAAGGGTGAGCATTCTGAGTTGGTATTGGCCCTTGCCTCCCTGGTGAATAAATGGCCATGTGCACAGGCAGAGCCCTAGTTACCATAGGCTGAGGATCTCGGGGAGTACGCCCACCCCTGATGGGGAAGAGGAATATGAGACTCAGACGCTGGATGAGTGGCAGTGCTCTGATGATGTGAAAAGACTGCGACTGGTAGAGAGTCTGAGGGGGCAGGCCGCTGACGTAGTGAGATCCTTAAAGAGACAGAACCTGTTTGCTACCTCCATGGGCTATGTGCAGGCGCTAGGAGATGATTTGGCACAACCGGAAGCCCAATAGAGCTTATGGGGTTTCGGAACATGTTTCAGGAGAAAGGGAAGAAACTCTCTGCCTACGCTTTCAGCTAGAGAGATGTCTGAGTTGCTTGCGACGTAGAGGGGGCGTCCGAACGGCCGAGGTGAATCGGGAAAGATTGGGCCAAGTGGGGAAAGGCGCACAGTCACAGGACATGATCGCCTGGGGTCTCCAAATGTCTTGTAAGATGTGCTCCCCTCTCTCGTTTGTCGAGCTGATCAGAGGCGAGAGGAGGAGAATGCGATGGAGGCCCGCGAGTTCTCTGTCAGCAGGGTACAGTCCTTGTGTAGTAGTCTCCTTTGCAGGGGCCGGTAGGGTTTAGAACTGAGATGTCCTGGTTGTTACCGGCGGGTGCAGCCACCCCACTTGACAAAGCCGACAGGGAGTCGGATCCCCTGAGAGGACGGACTGAGCAAAGGGCTGCTAGTGAGCGGGGTCCCGCGAGAAGGGGAGCGACTGGTATTGTCTGGTGTAGCTGGGGACGAGGGACACCAGGCGGGAGTGTGGAGGCCAGGAAAGCCTTTGGAGAGTGAGCCCCTAGGTACCTGAGTGAAGAGAGATCGACCCAGTGAGGGAATGGTCTGAGGTCTCGGGGGTGGGGGGGGGAACACGTTCCAGTAATATATAATATATCAAGGAACACCGTGAAGCAAAAACCCCTATCCCTGAAGGCTTAGTGGGGCCTCGCTCCAGTGTGTTGCTATGCATAGAGGGTATTTATGCTAGAGTAATACTTGACACAGGCTCCCAGGTTACTCTGCTATACCGTTCACTTTACAGCTGGTATTTGACGCATTTACCATTGACATCACTTGGTGCGCTAGAGATCTGGGGTCTTAGTACGGATGACTAGCGGTATGGATGGTGACTTGTTTGAAGCTGGAGTTTTTGGAGGCAGATGTAGGAGGAGCTGAGATCCTGCTACATTACTGTTGGTTTGCCCGGATCCGGTCGAGAAGGGGAAGGTTGGAGAGAGCTTTCTGACAACATTGTCCATTCACCCTTTGTTCCGAGCCGCTTTTGAGGAAGTGTGTGACCTCGCTGGGCTGGATGATGCGCATCAGTGAGGGACTGTGTGGTCCACCCAGTGCGAACCAGTGGTGCTACGGTCTGGGGAAGTAGCGAGAGTGACGGAATGCTTGATGCCGGGACCCTGCTGGTGGATGTGCGGGAAGACTGCGAAGAGGAGTCATGCTTACCTGCTGGGGTACTAGTGAGGCCCGAACTGCTCAAGCCCTCAGTTGGGCAGGTAACTAGGATGACAGTGATCGTCACCCTCAGGCGGGGAATGCTAATGGCATGCCACTTTCTGGTGATGGTAACATCTAGTGTCCCTGTGAGATAAGCTGGGGAGAAACTCTCCAAAAGAGGGAATGTTCACTGCCGAGTCATTCAACTGTGGGGACTCCCTGGTACCTGGGGATTGGAGGAGGCGGTTGGTAGAGAAGATGTTGAAGCTGGAAGATGTCTTTTCTACTGACGAGTTTGATGTGGGTTGTTCCAAGACCACTTGCCGCATCATCCGGGTGACAGAGGACACCCCGTTCACAGAAAGGTCGCAGTAGCTGACACCTGCAGAGGTGGAAGACACTTGGCAGCATCTGAGGAAGGTGAGATCATCGCTGAGTCCAGAAGTCCTTATGTCTCTCCAATAGTGGTGGCCAGGAAGAAGAATGAGAAGGTAGATGCATGGACTGTTGGACTCTGAAAAGCTGTACAATCCCTGACCAATACGTGGTCCTGAGAATCGAGGTCGCATTGGCCTGCCTTAGTGGTGTGAAGTGGTTCAGTATGTTGGACTTGAGGAGTGGGTATTACAAGATACCCATGTGTGAAGCTGACAAAGAGGAGAAAGCATTCATACGTCCACTGGCATCTTCCCATTTGAAAGGCTGCCCCAGGGCATATCAGGAGCCCCAGCGACTTTCCAGCATGTCATAGAAAAAACGATGGGGGATATGAACTTGCTTGAGATGTTGGTGTACCTGGATGATTTCATAGTGTTCGGGTCCACCTTGAAGGAACATGAAGCTAGGTTACTGAAGGTGCTGGGCCACCTGAAAGCTGAAGGGTTAAAACTTTCTCTAGACAAGTGCAAGTTCTGCAAAACATCTGTCAACTATGTTGGGCACATAGTCTCACGGGATGGAGTAGAAACATAGAAAACCTACAGCACAATACAGGCCCTTCGGCCCACAAAGTTGTGCCGAACATGTCCCTACCTTACCTTAAGAGGCGGTGACCACATGGCCAAGGCCCCAGACTGTGAGCACTTTGCGCTCATTCCTTGGAGTCTATGGGTTCATGAAGGACTACGCGAAAGTCTTCTGTGCAGTTACCCTCCCTTGGGAGAGAATGGGAGGAGGAAGAAAGGAGAAGATGGTAAGGATTATCTTAGCCCTCGGAGTGTTTTGGAGCGAGATGGGATGCGAAATGTGAAGAGGCCTTTCAGTTGCTGAAGGAGCTGCTGACGAAAACGCCTGTGCTCGCTTTTGCAGACTCCCAGTTGCCGTATGTATTGCATACAGATGCCAGCAGAGAGGGGTTAGGGGGTGTTCTGTATCAGGATCAGGGCACAGGGTTGAGACCTGTTGTGTTTGTCAGATGGAGTCTGTCACCCTCTGAGCGAAACTACCCCACCCACAAGTTGGAGTTCCTGGCATTGAAATAGGCTGTGGTGGATAAGCCCAAGTGACTATATAGTGCCAAGTTTGAGGTGAGGACGGACATCAACCCATTAACTTGTATCCTGACCTCGGCGAAATTGGATACCACAGGGCATTGGTGGTTGGCAGCGTCGTCTGCCTATGATTTCAGCCTGAAGGGCTGGATAGGGACGGAGAGTGGGAGAGCATTCCTGCCCCTGGAGTCAAAGCCCTATGCCAGTTTTCCATCACGGGGAAGACACAGAAAAGGCAAGGGCAGAGTCCAGCGGTGGATCAATTGGGAGCTCCTGATGGTGCCGTTCCACAGTCTTACTGCAGCCTGACTGCTCTGGAGACAAAGCAGTTGCCAGAATTGAGTCCTGGGGAAGTGGCAGCCGCTCAGCGAGATGATCTGTGTATTGGTACTCTTTGGTCAGCGGTTGTGAAAGGGGACACGGCCGAAGACGAAACACTGCGGTGTCTCTACTACAGAGAGAATGTCCCCAATTGAACCAGATCCCATACTGGGTTACGTCGCCTCCAGACAGGCCTTGGCGTTTCTGGCTGGTTCTGCCTGAGCAATAGCGGAGGATTGTGTTGAAGTCACTTCATGATGATTCCGGTCATTTGGGGGTTGGCAAGACCTACGATTGGTCAGAGATTGATTCTACTGGTCCCGAATGAAGCTGGGGGTCTCAGAGTCACTGCAAGTCATGCATTTGAGGAAGATGTTGCTTACGAGGGCCGCTCCATTATCCCACTTGCAGAGTGTGAGCCACTTGATCTGGTGTGTATGAATTCCTTTCAACAGAGCCAGATGCCAGCAACATGGCGAATGTCTTGGTTATTACAGGTCATGTGCAAGCCTTTCCTACCAAGGATCAGAGGGTGTCCTTGTGGCCAAAGTGTTATGGGAGAAATATTTTGTTTATCATGGCCTCTCCGGGCGGATACATAGTGATCAGGGACTGGATTTCGAGAGTATGCTCATACATGCTTGGAGTTCAGAAGTTGAGGTTTACATTATACCACCTGCAGGGTGATCTCCAGGTCAAGAGGTTCAATCAGACCTTGCTAGACATGCTCGGAACCTTGGAGATTAATAAAAAGAACAAGTGGAGTCCACTGCTACAATTGTACAGAGAATGAAGCTACCGGGTACTCGATGTATTATCTGATGTTTGGGCGTGAAGCAAGGTTGCCTGTTGACCTCTGTTTTGGGATTGGCGGGGAAGATTTACCACAGAAGACATCTGAAGTATGTGTGTGATATGAGAAGGGAGCTGAAAAGGGGTTATGAGCTACCTGTGGTCTTGATTTTGATTGGTAGCTGAGGAAATAAGAGGAGGTATAATTAGACGGTTAGGTTCTCCCAATTAATGCCTGGAGACCAAGTCCTCGTAAAGAATTTGGGGCTACCTGGGAAGCATAAGTTGACTGACTGTTGGGCAGCTACGCCCTATGTAGTGGAGAGTCAGATGTCAAACGTACCAGTTTTTCAGGTGAAACCAGAGGATGGGAATAGGCCTGTCAAGATTCTCCAATGGAACCACCTTCTGCCTTTGGGGCAAGAGGAACGTGTTGATCCAGGGCCTAACCTGGGCCCTACACCTCGTTAGAGGACTCTGCAGCCTCATGAGGAACCAGCAGTAGAAAGGACTAGACCGGACCTCCCCCCTGAATGTGATAGTGGACTTGGAGGATGAGGAAATGGAGGTGTGATGTATGCTGCCCTTTGCAAACTCCCCAATAATCCATGAAGAGACTCCCACCCCTTTTCACGCTGAGGCGAGTGAATGGGGTGGGGGGGAGTGGGGGAATGACTAGCAGTGGACAGGTTAGAAAATACAGGAGACTGGACTCCAAAGTACCTGGGCGTGAAGGCGAGCTCAGCCAAGTGATGAGGGGACCTGAGTTGTCAATAGGCATGAGTAATGGACAGGGAGGGTACTCCCCAAGTAGAAAGGAAAGAACCCAGGGGGTGTCTGAAGCTGAAGAAGTAAATGGGGTAAGGAAGTCCCAAAGAGTCAGGAAACCCGTAGACAGACCGGCCTATGTCGTATCCAGGGGACAGAGAACCCGTGGTGAGATATGGCACTGCCATTTACACCTGGGTTGGACCTTGTGCTTTGTGCGAAAGGGTGACAAATGATCTCACTGTCATGAGGACATGACTAATTTTGGTGGAGGGGGAGTGTAACACCCTGGGAAAGGTTTTACTGCTAACGTAATGTTTTCTGTTGAAGAAGTGTTTGGGTTATGGTTAAAGAATAATGGGTGCTTTGGAACGTGAGCCATCCAACCAAGGGAGTGGGCTTTTGTGTTGTGTGCCTGTGAGTGGGAGATGAAGAGAGAAGATGCAGGAGAGAACTGGTCATACGATTCAGCCTGGTTGGGGACTGTGATTTAATGGAGCAAGGTGCCGAGTCTGATGATTGGTGAATATGCCGTTTGGAAGAGCTGAGCTCCAACTTGTGCACATTTGACAGTTTAATTACAATGGGCCCATTTTGTTTTTCCTTTCTTCTCTTTAGTTAAGTTGAGATTCGTAAATATTCCTTTGATTGTGTGCAGTGTGCTGTCTCTTATTTCTTGGGACCCATTTGTAACAGGGTAGCAAGCTACACAGCATCCACAAAACTGGGGTCTGGGGTGGGAGAGCTGTGTCATTCTCACGGGTTTGACGGGACCTGAGTATGTACTCCCGAGACTTAACCCAAGGAAGTTGGTGGGGGGGGAGGGGTTCTATTTTCTGACATAATATTCATACAGATCAGATCCGTACAGTGCACTGAGGTAGAATCAGACTCTGCCTTATTACTACTGACATATGTTGTTTCATATCAGCAATACAGTGTTGGACATGAATATAAATAAAGGCATCTGTTAGTCTTGCGAGACCATGGATCTGCACCTGGAAAGTCTTCACTCTCTAGGGTGCGAGGTTGTATGGAAGACCGGCAGTTGCCCATGCTGCCAGTCTGCCCTCTCCACGACACCAATGTTGTCCAAGGGAAGGGCACTAGGGCCGATACAACTTGGCACCGATGTCGTCGCAGAGCAATGTGTGGTTAAGTGCCTTGCTCAAGGACACAACGCGTTGCCTCGGCTGGGGCTCGAACTCATGACCTTCAGATCGCTAGTCCAATGCCTTAACCATTCGGCCACGTGCCCACTGTTGGACATAAAAATTACCATAAATAACAAAAGTTATATACATAAAAAAGAAGTGGTGCTGTTCCCTAAACATTTGCGTGTATATCTTAGTGCCCCGGACCTCCTCCCTGATGGTAACAATGGGCAGAGGGTTGGGAAACGATGCGGAGCCACAGGGGAAGTGCGGAGCAAGCAGACTACAAGGTGCAAAACCATAATCTCCCTCTCTCCCTCAGCCCGCAAGCAGCTGCCTAAGCGGAAGCTAGACGTGGGGAGACAGGTTAATGGTGATACCGAGAGTCAGGAAGAGGAGGAGAACCCGGCAAAGCGGCAACGTCTGGAAGGTATTTGGGGAAATGGGAGGGAGGGGGGATTTGCCTGACTGGTGCGGTGGGTCATATTGGGACTGTAGACGGTCGGGGTAAATGGGAATGGAAGGGTCATGTTGTCTTTAATCCTTCTCTCCGGATCTCCGTGTTCCTCCGTGTGACCAAATTCCCCCATCGTACTCCTTGGTTGCTCCCAGCAGGTGAAGCAGATGATAAGATTTCTGAGATGGAGACAGAGGTCGGGGAGGAGACCCAGGGCGACCAGGAGCAAGATCTTACGCAGAATATGGAAACAACTGAGTGTGGGGAGATGTGTGCAGAAGCCAGGTGTGGTGAAGGTGTCAGGACGGGAGTGGAGCAGCAGGGTGCGGAAGCAGAACCCGCAGCCTCAGGCAGGTCGAAGGAAGCAAGCACAACGCCAGAGGGGTCCGCGAGCAGCGGGTCAAATATAAAAGGCCATGAAAAGGAGGGGAAAAGCAAACATTTGATCAACAACTTCTTCGGTGAGTGAGTGGGAAGGGTTGGTCCCATTGGGGGAGTGGACGGTGGATGTGAATGGGAAGGGGATGGAATTCTTTTGGGAGTGTGGATCATTGGTGTGAATGGGAAAGATTGGAATCCAATTGGGAGTGTGAATGGTGGGGGTGAATGGGAAGGGGTGGGGTCCCATTGGGAGTGTGACGGTGGGAGTGAATGGAAAGGGTGTGGTCCCATTGGGAGTGTGAACGGTGGGAGAGAATGGGAAGGGGTTGGGTCCCATTGGGAATGTGGACAGTGGGAGTGAATGGGAAGGGGTGGGGTCCTATTGGGAGTGTGGACAGAGGGAGTGAATGGGAAGGGGTTGGGTCCCATTGGGAATGTGGACAGTGGGAGTGAATGGGAAGGGGTGGGGTCCTATTGGGAATGTGGACAGTGGGAGTGAATGGGAAGGGGTGGGGTCCTATTGGGAGTGTGGACAGTGGGAGTGAACGGGAAGGGGTTGGGTCCCATTGGGAGTGTGGACGGTGGGAGTGAATGGGAAGGGGTGGGGTCCCATTGGGAGTGTGGACAGAGGGAGTGAATGGGGAGGGAGTGGGGTCCCATTGGGAGTGTGGACAGAAGGAGTGAATGGGAAGGGGTGGGTCCCATTGGGAGTGTGGACAGAAGGAGTGAATGGGGAGGGGGTGGAGTCCCATTGGGAGTGTGGACAGAGGGAGTGAATGGGAAGGGGTGGGGTCCCATTGGGAGTGTGGACGGTGGGATTGAATGGGAAGGGGTGGGGTCCCATTGGGACTGTGAATGGTGGGATTGAAGGGGTGGGTCCCATTGGAAGTGTGAACGGGAAGGGGTGGGTCCCATTGGGAGTGTGAACGGTGGGAGTGTGAACGGGAAGGGGTGGGTCCCATTGGGAGTGTGACGGTGGGAGTGAATGGGAAGGGGTGTGGTCCCATTGGGAGTGTGAACGGTGGGAGAGAATGGGAAGGAGTTGGGTCCCATTGGGAATGTGGACAGTGAGAGTGAATGGGAAGGGGTGGGTCCCATTGGGAGTGTGGACAGTGGGAGTGAATGGGAAGGGGTGGGGTCCCATTGGGACTGTGAATGTTGGGAGTGAAGGGGTGGGTCCCATTGGGAGTGTGAACGGGAAGGGGTGGGTCCCATTGGGAATGTGGACGGTGGGAGTGAACGGGAAGGGGTGGGGTCCCATTGGGAGTGTGGACGGTGGGATTGAATGGGAAGGGGTGGGGTCCTATTGGGACTGTGAATGTTGGGAGTGAAGGGGTGGGTCCCATTGGGAGTGTGAACGGTGGGAGTGTGAACGGGAAGGGGTGGGTCCCATTGGGAGTGTGAATGGTGGGAGAGAGTGGGAAGGGGTGTGGTCCCATTGGGAGTGTGAACGGTGGGAGAGAATGGGAAGGGATTGGGCCCCATTGGGAATGTGGACAGTGAGAGTGAATGGGAAGGGGTGGGGTCCTATTGGGAGTGTGGACGGTGGGAGTGAACGGGAACGGGTGGGTCCCATTGGGAGTGTGGACAGTGGGAGTGAATGGGAGGGGGTGGGATCCCATTGGGAGTGTGAATGGTGGGGGTGAATGGGAAGGGGTGGGTCCCGGTGGGAGTGAATGGGCAGGGGTTGGGTCCCATTGGGAATGTAGATGTTGGGTGTGAATGGGAAGGGGTGAGGTCCCATTGGGACTGTGAGCAGTGGGAGAGGATGGGAAGGGGTTGGGTCCCATTGGGAATGTGGACAGTGGGAGTGAATGGGAAGAGTTGGGATGGGTTATTCCAGATGTGTTTGCTGAGGAATGTCTGAGCAATCAGATGAAGCAGTGAGATTATGGGTTCATTTTGTCCACAGCTCCCAGAAAAGCCTGTTCCAAAGCGCAGACAGAGTCAAAGAAAGACTCATCAGAGAATGGTAACACGGACGACAAGCCCCTCCAAACCTCCAAAAAGACAAGCACCAGCAGGTAGGGTGAGAGTCGCCACACCGAGGTTGGCACTGCAGATGTGAGCTGTCCACTACCCTTTAAACCCACCGGAACTGGGACCCCATCTCCTGCTCTGCTGAAACCCAGTGGGGCCCCCACCTCTCATTCCCTTTCAGAGTCCCGGAAGCCTGCTGCCTGATTCCTGCTCCTTCTGACTGCCCGACAGCTCCCACTGCTCCCGCTGAGCACACTATGGTTGGCCCTAACCCACAGCCCCTCTCAGCGGCCCAATTGTCCACCTTCTCACAGGGTCCCTTCACCTCGCCTCCTGCTCCCCCTTAGCCCATTGGGACCCTGTCTCCTGCTGTCTTTAATTGAATGTTAGCCTGCAATGTTGTTCTGACCTTTTAATGTACTCCAAAATCAATACAACCCTTCCCTGCCACATAGCTCTCCACGTTTCTATCGTCCATGTGCCTATCCGATAGATTCTTAAATGTTTGCAATGTGTCTGCCTCCACCACCACCCTAGCAACAAATCCCACTCACCTACCACACTCTGCAAAAAAAAACCTACCTTTGACATCCCTTCAATACGTTTCTCCAATCACCTTAAAATGATGCCCTCTTTGTTTAAAAATGCAAACATGAAGAAATCTGCAGATGCTGTAATTTCAAGCAACACACATCAAAGTTGCTGGTGAACGCAGCAGGCCAGGCAGCATCTCTAGGAAGAGGTACAGTCGATGTTTCGGGCCGAGACCCTTTGTCAGGACTAACTGAAGGAAGAGCTAGTAAGAGATTTGATAGTGGGAAGGGGAGGGGAGATCCGAAATGATAGCAAAAGACAGGAGGGGGAGGGATGGAGCCAAGAGCTGGACAGGTGATTGGCAAAAGGGATATGAGAGGATCATGGGATGGGAGGTCCGGGGAGAAAGAAAGAAAACCCCAGAGGATGGGCAAGGGGTATAGTCAGAGGGACAGAGGGAGAAAAAGAATGTGTGTGTAAAAATAAATAACGGATGGGGTACGAAGGGGAGGTGGGGCATTAGCGGAAGTTAGAGAAGTCAATGTTCATGCCATCAGGTTGGAGGCTACCCAGATGGAATATAAGGTGTTGTTCCTCCAACCTGAGTGTGGCTTCATCTTGACAGTAGAGGAGGCTGTGGATAGACATATCAGAATGGGTGTGGGACGTTCCCATTCTTTGTTTAGCCTCCTGAGAAAGTAGAGGCACTGCTGATCTTTCTTAGCCATTGTGAAAGTGTGGTTGTACCATCGTCATTATTAGGTCGCATCAGGAATTTCCAGTTGGCGGGCGATTTCCCTCCACGCCGCTCTGTCCCACACTTGTCCAGCTTGGTCCAATCCTTGATGTTATCCAGCCACATTGTTCTTTGCCTTCCTCTTCCTTTCTTTCCATCCACCTTTCCATATAGCAAGTCCAACAAGATGTTATCTCTCCGCGTAACGTGTCCACAATAAGCAACTTTTAACTTCATAATCTTCTCCAGCAATATCTGTGGTCTATCAATCCGTGGTTGTACCAGGAGAGGCTACTGGTGATGGTCACACCCTCTTGGCCTCAGGGAGACGATGTTGATAGGAACAGGTTACACCACCCCTTCCCCCACCAGCCTCCTGAAGTCAATTACCAGCTCTGTTGTTTTCCTGACATTGAGCATGGTGGGCATGGGCATACTGTGTTGGCGCTGGAATTTGTGGTGGCCCCCAGCACATCCTTCAACATGTTGATCGTCAACGCAAAGAACATATTTCCCTGTATGTTTCGATGCACATGTAATAGTTGCATCTGAATCTGACACTGAGGGAAAGGTTGTTGTCTTGATCTCCTTCCTGTACTTGGAATCATTATTGTTTGAGATGCGCTCCACCATGATGGTGTCATCTGCAAACACGTAGTTGGAATTGGAGCAGAATCTAGCCTTGCAGCCCTGGGTGTACAGGGAGGAGAGCACTGCACTGAGGATGCAGCCTTGTGGGGGCATCAATGTTCAGAATAATCAGAGTGGAGGTGTTGCTGTCTGTCCTTAACGACTGTGGTCTGTTGGTCATGAAGTTGAGGTTCTAGTTGGAGATGGGGGTGTGGATTCCCAGATCTAGATGGCCACAGTGCCTGTGCTTACTGTTTGCTCTGTATATCCACAGTAACCCTAAACCTAACCCAGTCGCGGAGGGTGGTGTTCACTCCCAGATGGTTGCTCTATGCTGACAGTTTCTTTTCACAGTTTCTTCTCAAAATCCAAAGAGAGCGCGGAGCCCAGTGTATCACAGATGTACAATCCAGGAAAATCCCACTACCATCCCATTACAGATGCCTGCTGGAGTCAGGGACAGAGGTGAGGAAAGGGGATGGGTTGGCAGTTCTGACCTGAAGGTGGGGGAGGAGTTTGTCACTCTTCTATAGTCTCTGCATCCTCTCTCCCCACCCAGGGTTCCGTATCTGGCTGTAGCGCAAACCTTTGAGAAGATCGAGGCAGAGACGGCTCGGTAAGGCTGACCCCGGCGAGCTGGGTGATGGTGTAAGGAGGGGATTTCAGCATGATTGCCAGCAGTATGGGAAGGGATTTACACGGAGCGCTGACCTCCTCCAGTGGGGGGGTGGGGGGGGAGATTTCCCCGTGTCATCCAGCAGTGGGAGAGGGGGATTTCCCCGTGACGCATACAGTGGGGGGAGTATTTCCCCGTGGCACGTAAGCACTGCCCTCCCTCACGGGGGGGGGGGTCACTTTCTCTGTGACACCCCACACAATGCCTGTGAAAAGCACTCACACCATTGGAAGTTTTCATGTTCTATTGTTTTACAACATTGAATCACAGTGGATTTAATTTGGCTTTTTTTAACACTGATCAATGGGGGAAGACTTGTGTCAAAGTGAAAACAGATCACTACCAAGTGATCTAAATTAATTACAAATATAAAACACAAAATAATTGATTGCCACAGTGCAGCTTCTTTCACTCACCTGGTGAAGGAAAGTGTGCCAACGGTCTTCTTTACGACCCTGTGTGCCTGGTCCTGATCTCTGCCCTTCGGTCCCTCAGGCTGAAGAACATCGAGATGTTGAGTAACCTGCTGCGATCAGTGATTGCACTGACCCCTGATGACCTGCTCTCCTGTGTCTACCTGTGTCTGAACCAGCTGGGACCTGCCTACGAGGGACTGGAGCTGGGGGTGGGAGACACCATCCTGATGAAAGCAGTGGCCCAGGCCACAGGTGAGATTGAGGGGCTGCAGATGGACCCGCCTGTGCTTCCCTCCCTCCCACACCCACACCCCTTTTCCCTCTCAGGAATCACCCATCCCTCTCCCTCTCTCTCCCCCCCCAGCCTCCAGGACGTCCCAGCATCTGCCCTCTCTCGCGTGCATTTTCACTCTCTCTTGCTTACCCGCTCCCTGCTCCATCCTCTCTTAACTCCCATTTTGCAGGTCGCCAGCTGGAGCGGGTGAAACAAGAGGCGCAGGAGAAGGGGGACTTGGGGCTGGTGGCAGAGAGCAGCCGCAGCACCCAGAGAACCATGTTCGCCCCAGCACCCCTCACCATCCACACGGTCTGCAGCCGGCTGAGGGACATTGCCCATATGGGGGGCACTGCTGTGAGTGGGGGGAGATACGGACACTGCTGTGAGTGGGGGGATAGGGGACACTGCTGTGAGTGGGGGGGAGATACGGGACGCTGCTATGAGTGGGGGGGAGATACGGACACTGCTGTGAGTGGGGGGAGATAGGCGACACTGCCGTGAGTGCGGGGAGATACGGACACTGCTGTGAGTGCGGGGAGATAGGGGACACTGCTGTGAGTGGGGGGGAGATACGGACACTGCTGTGAGTGGGGGGAGATTCGGACACTGCTATGAGTGGGGGCGAGGAGATGGGGACACTGCTGTGAGCGGTGGGGGGGGGATACGGACACTGTTGTGAGTGGGGAGGGGGATAGGGGACACTGCCGCGAGTGGGGGGGGGGATACGGACACTGCTGTGAGTGGGGGGGGGATACGGACACTGCTGTGAGTGGGGGGGAGATATGGACCATGCCGTGAGTGGGGGGAGATAGGCGACACTGCCGTGAGTTGGGGGGGAGATACGGACACTGCTGTGAGTGGGGGGGAGGAGATAGGGGACACTGCTGTGAGCGGGGCGGGGGGGGAGATACGGACACTGCTGTGAGTGGGGGGGAGATACGGACACTGCTGTTAGTGGGGGGAGGAAGGGGACACTGCTGTGAGTGGGGGGAGGAAGGGGACGCTGCTGTGAGTAGGGGGGGAGATTCGGACACTGCTGCGAGTGGGGGGAGATACGGACACTGCTGCGAGTGGGGGGGCAGATAGGGGGCACTGCTGTGAGTGGGGGGGAGATACGGACACTGCTGTGAGTGGGGGGGAGACGGACACTGCTGTGAGTGGGGGGAGGAGATAGGGGACACTGCTGCGAGTGGGGGGGAGATACGGACACTGCTGTGAGTGGGGGGGGAGGAGATAGGGGACACTGCTGTGAGTGGGGGGGAGACGGACACTGCTGTGAGTTGGGGGGAGGAGTTAGGGGACACTGCTGTGAGTGGGGGAGATACGGACACTGCTGTGAGTGGGGGGGATAGAGGACACTGCTGCGAGTGGGGGGGAGATACGGACACTGCTGTGAGTGGGGGGGAGATACGGACACTGCTGTAAGTGGGGGGAGATAGGGGACACTGCTGCGAGTGGGGGGGAGATACGGACACTGCTGCGAGTGGGGGGAGATACGGACACTGCTGCGAGTGGGGGAGATACGGACACTGCTGTGAGTGGGGGGGATAGAGGACACTGCTGTGAGTGGGGGGGAGATACGGACACTGCTGTGAGTGGGGGAGATACGGACACTGCTGTGAGTGGGGGGAGATACGGACACTGCTGTGAGTGGGGGGGAGATATGGACACTGCTGCGAGTGGGGGGGAAATACGGACACTGTCGCGAGTGGGGGGAGAGGGGACAGTGCTGTGAGATGGGGAGGGCTGGGGTGTCGCAGTTATGAGTAAGGGTGTGAGCCGGGATAGTGGTTGAGTGGGGGTGGATTGTGGTGATAGAGTGACTGTGAAGGGGGAGGTCTTGTGAGGGGAGGGGATGTAGAAAGCAGGACAGGGGGGGTGGCGTCGAGAGGATGTGATGTGATGTATGAAGGGTGCGACAGCTAGACGAGTGGGGTGGGGGAGAGATGGTGAGGGTGGGTATTTTGGTCTGGGACCTGGTGTGTGAACCTGCTCCCTCTTTTCGCCCCACAGTCGATGCAGAAGAAGATCGAGGTGATCAAGGGTTTGCTGGTAGCCTGTCGTCACTCGGAGGCTCGATACCTGATCCGGTAAAGAGCGTGAGACCCCTCCCCTCTCCCCAGCCGGAACCCTGTACAGCACTACACCCGTCCCCTGTAAACCGCTCTACACCCCCAGCCCCATACAGCACACTCACCCCCTCATCCTTTGTCCCCCTGCTCAGCCACCGGCCCACTCGCGCTCACGGCCTCTCTCCCTCACCCAGGTCTCTTGGAGGGAAGCTCCGTATTGGTCTGGCAGAACAGTCAGTGGTGGCAGCCCTCGCCCAGGCCGTGTGCCTGACCCCCCCCGGGCAGGGTAAGTCTACAGTGCTTCAGTCTCTGTGTCTGCGCGATGTCTGGGTCAGTTCATATATCAGTGCCTCGGCTTGTTCCTGGCCTGTCCCAGGCAGGGTGAGTCTGTGAGACATCCTTGCTGCTGTCTGGGTTGTCTGTGTCTGTGTGAAACATCTGTGCACGTTGGGAGCAGGGCGGGTGTAGTCAGAGTCCAGGTGTCGGAATGTGGGCCAGATGTGCGGAGTGACTGGGGTCAAGGGGGCTGAATCCGGGCCCTGGTTTATCCTCATTGATCAGTCTTTCTGTGGCAGACGTGTTGGACGCTGGGAGGGGAATGGCAGCGGAGAGCCGCAAGGCCTGGATCGAGGAGAAGACCCTCCTGCTCAAGCAGACCTACTGGTGAGTGAAGTGAGGACAGATTCCTTCCCGGGACCGTTCCCTCCACGTGCCCCATCTTCCCCCCACCCTCAGTCCTCTCACCCAACCCCCACCCAGTCTCGTCACTGAGCCACCCCCAACGGGCCAGTGACCACCGCCCCACCAGCAGTGTGGGTAGTCACCTCCCCCCCTCCCTCCTACCACAGCGGCCTCACCGCAGTCGGTCCAGTCCCTGGCCCTCCGCCCCTCGGCTGGACAGTGGCCCCCATGCAGGTTGGACTGGTCACTGTTCCCCACTCCGCACTCCGGACAGTCCGGTCCCTGGCCCCGGTCCTCCGCTCCAGACGTTCTGCTCCCCACGTCCCCCGTCCCCTGTCCCCCCACTGCCTCAGCCGGTCCGGTCACTGGTCCTCACCCCAGTCAGTCTCTGTGTTGCAGTGAGCTGCCGAACTACGACCTGATCATCCCGGTTCTGCTGAAGGAGGGAATTGACCAGTTACCCCAGCATTGCCGTCTCACACCAGGTACCGCATCGTCATCCTCGCCTGGCTTTCTGACCCCCTCCCCCCCCCCCCCCCCCCCCAAACTACGTACCTCTCCTCCCACGCACTCACTCGTAGCAGCTGGCTGGGCATCTGTGATGGTAGGGTCAGCTTTGGGAAAGTTAAGGGGTGGATTATAGTGATCAGAGAGTAGCTCAGCCAGGGTCATGGGAGGTCAGAGTCCGGTAGGGGATTCAGTGGGCGAGGTTACGAAGAGGGAGTGGAGGATCGGGGGCAAGGAGAGTGATGGAAGGTGAGGGTGTTGAGAATGGGGAGGGGAGGTGGTTGAAGGTTGGGATGTGAGAGGATGAGGGTCAGGGAGGGTCGTGGATCACAGCCTGACGAGCTGATGCCCACTCTTTGCCATAGGCATCCCCCTGAAGCCCATGTTGGCTCACCCCACCCGGGGCATTGCTGAGGTTCTGCGGCGTTTCGACACGGCCCCCTTCGTCTGTGAGTACAAGTACGACGGAGAGCGAGCGCAGGTGTGTACCCTCCCCTCTCATGGAATCCCCGAGAGCCCAGAGAGTCTGTGCTCCATCCCTCCCTGACTTTGTGACCTCTCCTACAGATTCACCTGCTGGAGTCGGGGGAGATCCGAATCTACAGCCGAAACCAGGAGAACAACACGAGTAAATACCCGGATATCATCAACCGTATGGAGCAGGTGAGACAGCCACCAGACATTAGACCATCCGACAGCCAGGGGCTTGTACAGTGCAGCGGGGACTGCAGGAGTTACAGAGATAGATGGGAGGGGTTCGAATGGGAGGAATTTGAACAGGTGGTTGGTATGTGTAGGTATTACGGAGATGGGGACAACGGTATACTTTATACTTTATTGTCGCCAAACAATTGATACTAGAACGTACAATCATCACAGCGATATTTGGTTCTGCGCTTCCCACTCCCTGGATTACAAATGTGAAATATTAAAAATAGTGAAAATTAGTAAATATTAAAAAATTAAATTATAAATCATAGATAGAAAATAGAAAAATGGAAAATAAGTTAGTGCAAAAAAACTGAGGGGCAGGTCCGGATATTTGGAGGGTACGGCCCAGATCCGGGTCAGAATCCGTTCAGCAGTCTTATCACAGTTGGAAAGAAGCTGTTCCCAAATCTGGCCGTACGAGTCTTCAAGCTCCTGAACCTTCTCCTGGAGGGAAGAGGGACAAAAAGTGTGTTGGCTGGGTGGGTCGTGTCCTTGATTATCGTGGCAGCACTGCTCCGACAGCGTGCGGTGCAAAGTGAGTCCATGGACGGAAGATTGGTTTGTGTGATGTGCTGCACCGTGTTCACGATCTTCTGCAGCTTCTTTCGGTCTTGGACAGGACAACTTCCATACCAGGTTGTGATGCACCCTAGAAGAATGCTTTCTACGGTGCATCTATAAAAATTAGTGAGGGTTTTAGGGGACAGGCCAAATTTCTTCAAGTTTTCTCAGGAAGTAAAGGCGCTGGTGGGCCTTCTTGGCAGCCACTAAATGCAGGGGTTTATGTGGAGTGCTGGGGATTAGGGTTATGTTGGAAGAGTGGGGGTAGCTGTCACTGAACCGTGCACCGTTTTGGGTGAGGAAACCTTGTGTCTGATCTTACGTTCTGGACAGTTGAGGATTGGGGTTGATCTCCTGGGTAGGGATTTGACACGGGGTGTGGGGTTGCGGTTCTGGTGGTGTTGTTGACCCGTGCTCCGTTTCAGGTGAGGAAACCCGAGGTCCGATCCTGTGTTCTCGACACTGAGGCTGTTGCCTGGGACCGTCACAGGAAGCAGATCCAACCCTTCCAGGTGCTAACCACACGCAAGCGGAAGGTAAGTGAGGCAGGGGACTGGGCTGGCGGTGAGGCTGGTGGGTAGACAAAACCAGCACAGGGCAATAATTCAATGGGATACGATCAGTCCTCTCTCTGGCCCCCCCACCCCTTTGGAATCCCTTTGCGCCCCCTCTCCCTTGGTGCGATCTCTGTGCCCCTTGATCAGAAGGACCTCCTTGTGCCCCCCCCCCCCCCCGCTTGGCCATCTCTCTGCCCTCTTCCCTTGTACGATGAGTCGTCTCTGTGTACCTTCCTCAGTGGGATCGCTCTGTGCTCTGTCCACAGGATGTTGACGCTGCCAACATTACTGTCCAGGTCTGTGTTTATGCCTTCGATCTGCTCTACCTGAACGGAGAGGTGAGTCCCTTCCTCCGTCTGTCGCTTGCCGGCACTCCCTTCCGCCGCTGGTGAGGGAGCCTCCAATGTCCCCCTGCACTCACTCCGTTTCCCCTCGCTCTCTCCTCACATTCAGTCGCTGGTGAAGGAGCCATATTCGAGGCGGCGGGAGTTGCTGAGAACCTCATTCAAGGAGGTGGAGGGCGAGTTTGTCTTTGCTCAGTCCTTGGTCTCCAGTGACACCGAAGACATCGCAGAGTTTCTTGAGCACTCACTACGAGGTGGGTCTAGGGGGAGCGAGTGATCTCCACTCGGTTAGGGGGAGCGCGCGAGGGATCTCCACTCGGTTGGGGGGGGGCGAGGGATCTCCACTCGGTTGGGGGGGGCGAGGGATCTCCTCTGGGTTGGGGGCGAGGGATCTCCGCTCGCGGTTGGGGGGGGCGAGGGATCTCCGCTCACACGGTTGGGGGGAGTGAGGGATCTTCATTCACAACAGAAAGGGTGCAGCAAGGGGTGGGGGTGAAGGATCCCGTCATCAGGGGATGCCTGCAGTTGGTAATGTTTGCGGATGTAAACTGTGTGGTGAGTGTTTTCTGTTTTCCTGTTCCCTACCTCCCGGTAAGTGATCTGCAGGACTGATGATGTCTGTGGCCTATCCGTTTGTGGTATTTGTGCAGTGTCTGTCTTTGGGGTGTCTCAGGCATCTGCTTGTGGGATATCTTTGGGGTGTATTCCCCCTCTCATTGTTCCCACCCCTCACAGATTCATGCGAGGGGTTGATGGTGAAGACGCTGGACGTAGACGCCACCTACGAGATCGCCAAGCGCTCCCACAATTGGCTAAAGGTAAACCTGGCACTGGAAAGCA
This sequence comes from Mobula birostris, assembly GCF_030028105.1. Classification (NCBI taxonomy): domain Eukaryota; kingdom Metazoa; phylum Chordata; class Chondrichthyes; order Myliobatiformes; family Myliobatidae; genus Mobula; species Mobula birostris. The sequence goes on from NC_092398.1 coordinate 35,894,172, forward strand.
GCTTCAGCAATGGGCTGAACAGTAAAAACCATCCCTGGCCAACCCTTCGCTCTACTCTGAAGAAGTCCTCACCTTTCTACCTACCTGTCTGTTACGGCCCCTGCAGCTGGATCTGTGACCATGAGGTCCTTCTCCACACCCCTCCCACCTCCCACCCCCCACCCCCGGTGTGAGATCCCTCTCCACGCCTCTCTCCGTGCCCCTGTCCTCTCTCTCTAACTCACTTTCTCCCCTCTCCTCCTGGTCTGTCTGCCCTCCAGCTGAAGAAGGATTACCTGGATGGTGTGGGAGACTCTCTGGACCTGGTGGTGATCGGTGGTTTTCACGGCCGAGGGAAGCGGACAGGGGTCTATGGCGGCTTCCTCCTCGCTTGCTACCACGAGGAAGACGAGGAGTTCCAGACCATCTGTAAGGTGAGGGGTCAGGGGTCAGGGGCTGGGTGGGCATCCTTTTGTATACAACAACCGTTTCCCATCTTTCCAGGTAAGGTTTGGGGTTAGGGCGAGGGGTGGCCAGGCATCTTTCTGTCCCCAGCACCCCTCTCCCCATACCCCCTCCCTTGTAAAGTTAGGTTGGGTATTCTTCTATACCTGACCTTCTCCTCCTTCCATACTCTCTCCCTATTTCCCAAATACCTTCTCTCTCCCCCACTTCCACGTCCCACAGCCTCTCCCCTTTCCCACTTCTCTCCAACCCCCTCATACTCTCACAGCTCCTACTCCCGCAAACTGTCGTCTTTGTCAAGGCCCTGGTTCAAATTTAGTTATTTTTAGGTACATGGGGATGATTTTGGCGACAGAGGGGAGTTGGGGGTTGGGTTAAGGTTTAGGGATGGGATGTTTGCATGTTGGGGGCCAGGTTAGGATTTGGGCCCGAAGGTTGACCGGGTGTCTGGCAGTTGAGCCCCAAGTCTGTGAGTCTCTGCAAAGCTGCTGGGGAGGTTGAAGGCCCAGTGTCCGAGATGACTGGAGACTGGAGGCCAGAGATAGCCCGTCCTTGGGTTGGAGGACTGTGCATGTCTGCGGTGAGGAGGAGGAACGGGGAGGTTTCTGCTTTTTATTTTGTTGTGGACATGCGACGTTGGCACAAATGGTGACATCTGTGGGCCGTATGTTTTGTTTGAAATAAATCTGTACGTGATCCCAGCACCTACTAATGTCGCCCTCCCCTTCCCTCTTCCCTTCCCAGATCGGCACGGGGTTCTCGGACGAGGAGCTCGAACAGCACGCCAAGTTTTTCAGGGTAGGTGTGGGGCTCCCCCTCCCTCACGGCAGAGACGACCAGGATGGGATGCTGCTCGGGGTGGGGGAATGTGACCCATGCTGTGTCCCTTCCTACAGTGACCATCTCATCTGGTGCTCAGTTTGGAGCTCCCTTCTCTCAGCGTCCTTCCGTCCACTCACGCCCTCTTCCCCTGTCCTCTAGGACCACGTGATCAAAACGCCGCGGCCCTATTTCCGATGGGACGCATCGGTGGAGCCTGATATCTGGTTTGATCCGGTGCAGCTGTGGGAAGTGAAGTGTGCGGATCTGTCAATCTCTCCTGTCTACAGAGCAGCCCTGGGGATGGTGAGACATCGGGTGATCGGGGGTGGGGAGAGAGGCTGGGGTGAGCTCGTGCTCAGCACGGATGAGGGATTGGGGGTCTAAGACAGTCCAGGGGATGGAGAGAGAGGGATAGGGAGAGTGCAGGGGAGGGAGAGAAAGTGCGAGTGTCTAGGGGGGCGGAGAGAGGGTAACAGAGTCCAGGGGAGGGGGAGAGGAATGTAGACTCGGTGAGAGAAGAAGGATAGAGAGAGTCTCGGGGAGGGAGAGAGGTGGTCAGTCTAGGGGAGGGAGAGTGGGATAGGGTCAGTGTAGGGGAGGGAGGGGGGCATAGAATGGGTTTAGGGGAGAGAGGGAAAGGATAGAGAGTCAAGGTGCAGTGGAGGGGGAGAGCGATAGAGAGATCCTCAGGGAGGAAGGGACAGAGAGTTTCTGGGAGCGATAGTGTCTAGAATTAGATCTTTTATTTCACAACATGAGGGAGTAAAAATCTTTATTTTGTATCTCTGTCGCAATATATGAGCAATAACAAAGGGAAATGTGGGAGGATATTGCCCAAACATTGAGATTGTATACATAATTCTTGTGTAATTAAGAGACTCCTGGATAGGTACATGGAGCTTAGAAAAATAGGGGGCTATGGGTAACCCTAGGTAATTTCTAAAGTAAGTACATGTTCAGCACAGCATTGTGGGCTGAAGGGCCTGTATTGTGCTGTAGGTTTTCTGTGTTTCTCTGTATGTACAGTCAGATATGCAATCGGATCAATGTGTATAGATAACTCTGATTTTGATCTCCAAGTTTGCGGATGACACGAAGCTGGGTGGCAGTGTTAGCTGTGAGGAGGATGCAGGGTGACTTGGATAGGTTGGGTGAGTGGGCAAATTCATGGCAGATGCAATTTCATGTGAAGTTTTCCACTTTGGTGGCAAAAATAGGAAAACAGATTATTATCTGAATGGTGGCCGATTAGGAAAAGGGGAGGTGCAACGAGACCTGGGTGTCATTATACACCAGTCATTGAAAGTGGGCATGCAGGTACAGCAGGCGGTGAAAAAGGCGAATGGTATGCTGGTATTTATAGCGAGAGGATTCGAGTACAGGAGCAGGGAGGTACTACTGCAGTTGTACAAGGCCTTGGTGAGACCACACCTGGAGTATTGTGTGCAGTTTTGGTCCCCTAATCTGAGGAAAGACATCCTTGCCATAGAGGGAGTACAAAGAAGGTTCACCAGATTGATTCCTGGGATGGCAGGACTTTCATATGAAGAAAGACTGGATGAACTGGGCTTGTACTCGTTGGAATTTAGAAGATTGAGGGGGGATTTGATTGAAACGTATAAGATCCTAAAGGGATTGGACAGGCTAGATGCAGGAAGATTGTTCCCGATGTTGGGGAAGTCCAGAACGAGGGGCCACAGTTTGAGGATAGAGGGGAAGCCTTTTAGGACCGAGATTAGGAAAAACTTCTTCACACAGAGAGTGGTGAATCTGTGGAATTCTCTGCCACAGGAAGCAGTTGAGGCCAGTTCATTGGCTATATTTAAGAGGGAGTTAGATATGGCCCTTGTGGCTACGGGGGACAGGGGGTATGGAGGGAAGTCTGGGGCGGGGTTCGGAGTTGGATGATCAGCCATGATCATAATAAATGGCGGTGCAGGCTCGAAGGGCCAAATGGCCTACTCCTGCACCTATTTTCTATGTTTCTATGTTTCTCTGATGGCCTGGTGAAAGAAGCTGTCCCGGTGCCTTAACGCTGTGGTACTGTTTGCTGGGCGGAAGCAGCTGCAACAGTTTGTGGTTGGGTTGCCTGGCGTCCCTGATGATCCTCCGGCCCTTTTTATGCCTCTGCTGCTGTAAGTGTCCTGAATGGAGGAAAGCTCACGTGCTGGGCTGTCTGCACCACTCTCCGCAGTGCCCTGCTACTGAGGGTGGTGTGATTCCTGTACCAGGCGATGACACCGCCGGTCAGCATGCTCTCAATTTTGTCCCTGTAGAAAGACCTGAGGATTCGGGGAGCCATGCCAAACTTCTTCAGCCGTCTGAGGTGAAAGAGACGCTGTTGTGCTTTTTTCAGCACAGTCCATGTATACCACAGCTGGTAGAGGTGAGATCTTCGGTAATTTGTATACCGAGGAATTTGAAACTACTCACCCTCTCAACTACAGTTCCATTGATGTTAATGGGGGCGAGCTAGCCTGTCCCCGTTCCACCTGTCATCCATGATCAGCTCGTTTGCATTTTGGACATTGAAGGTGAGGTTGTTTTCTTGGCACCATTTGTCAGGGCGTTGACTCCATAAGCTATTCCATCATTGTTGGAAATAATGCAAATTCGATCAGCAGATTTGAGCTGTGCATTGCAGCACAGTCGTGGGTGCACAGGGAGTAGAGGAGGGAGCTCAGGACCCAGCCCTGGGGGTGCTCCCGTGTAGAGGTGCAGGGGTGAGGGTGCCCATCCTTGCCGCTCACTGGTGATCTGACAGGATCCAGCTGCACAAAATGGGGCGCAGGCCGAGGTCTCTTGAGCTTCTTGCCGATCCAGGGGAGAATTATGGTGTTGAATGCTGAACTGTAATCTAAGAACAGCATCCTTCTTCTCCAGGTGAGTGAGGATGGTGTGTAGTGCTGTGACTATGGCATCGTCTGTTGATAAGTTGTGTTGCTTGGTGAATTGTAGGGGGTCCAGTGTGGGTGGTAGCATGCTGCAGATGTAGTCCTTGATCAGCCTCTCAAAGCAGGATGCCAATCGTGCAGACGTGCAACCTTAGTTTTCTTTGGTACAGGGAAAATGGTGGATGTTTTGAAGCAGCAAGGCGCTACACACTGGGAGAGGAAAGATTAAACATGTCCGTAAACACACCAGCCAGCAGTGCCGCACACAGTTTGTATCCTCGCCCTGGGACCCGTGGCCTCGTGGTTGTTGACGCGTTGGAATGACCTATGAACTTCAGCCTTGGAGATGACCAAAGTGCAGGTCGCGACGGTGGCTGTCCTCGGGTTCAGTGTTAACAACTTCAAAATTAGCGTTAAAAAAGAAGATTTAGCTCGTTCAGGAGAGATGCAGCGATTTTGGCTGCATTGTTGCATTTCCCTTTGAAGTCTGAAATGGTATGGAAACCTTGTCAGATACCGTGTGTGTCGTTGGTGCAGAGCTGTGTCTGGAGGAAGGGGATAGAGAGAGCCCAGAGTAGGGAGGGAGAGAAATAGTCTAGAGGAAGGAAGGAGTGAGAGATAGTCTGGAGGAGGGAGGGAGAGATGGCTAGAGAGAGTTAGGAGAGGGAGAGGAATAGAGAGTGTAGGCAAGGGAAGAGAGTCTCTCAGTACGGGAGATGGATAGAGAGTAGAGAAGGTAGAAAAGAAGGAAGCAGTGTGGGGGAAGGAGGGAGAGTGGAACGGAGCAAGTGATAGAGATTGTCCAGGAGGTGGAGAGAGCATCGAGGGGGGGGGGAGAGAGAGTGTGTAAGGGAGGAATTCCCGGCAATGGAGGGAGAATGTATCCTTGGGAGGGAGGGTGGTATGAACATACTCAGAGATGGAGGGGGTCTTGTGCGGGAAGGCATGGACACATGATGGACGAGGAGTGGGGCACATTGCTGGGATTAGCTGTAGGACTGCTCCAACCTGCGCTCAGCCCTCATCCCGCATGTAGATGTGGGACAGGACTGATGGTGAAGGTGTAGGACTGCTGCAGTTTGAGCTGTACTGTTCTCCCACAGGTGGATGAGGAGAAAGGCATTTCACTGCGATTCCCTCGCTTCCTGAGGATTAGGGAGGACAAGAAACCAGAGGAGGCGACCACCAGCAGCCAGGTAGGTGAGGGTGGGAGATACGGAGCTGGGGCTGAGATATCTCTCTCTGGTGCTCCTCCCTCTCCACAAAATTACACTGTCTCCTCTCTCACGTGTATGTGGGCTCTCCTTCTGGTCTCCAACTCTCTCCTTCCTCCCCCCTGTCCCACCACTTCACTGTCCCTCACCCTTTCTCTGTAACTCCCAACTCCTGTCACTGCCATTCACCCTCCGTCCTCACTGCTCTCTCCATAATTCCTGACCCCTCACTGTCACTCCCCTTCTGTCTCCACCCCTCTCTCCATCACTTCCCTCCCCTTTTCTCGACCTACTCTACCATCTTTCCCAACACCTCCCTTCCCCCGTCTCTTTTCCACCACTCCTTTTCCCCACCCGCTTGTTGCCCCTGTTACCGTCCTCTCCCCCTTATCTCCACCCACACTGACGCCTCTCCCCTCTCTCACCCCCTTCCCTCTCTCCTCCCCGACAGGTTGCCGAACTCTACCGGAAACAGCAGCAGATTCAAAATCAGCAGGTGTCCGATGAGATGGGCGGCAGGGCCAACGATTCTGACTGAGGAGACAAGGAGGGGAGTGACAATGTTTGAGACTGACGAGGTGGGCAGTGAGGAATTGTTGTTTCCCAGGACTCCAGGAGACACCATCCACCTGAGACGGACGGTGGGAGCCTTACTGTGTATTCAGTGTCTGCCTCTGCCCACCGCCCTGCACCCGTGCCGAAATAAAACACAATGATTGTACACATCCATTGCAAACCCACACTGTACAGTTCCTGCTTGCACACTACACTCCTCCCCTTCCTCCTCCCCTTCCTCCTCCCCTTCCTCCTCCCCTTCCTCCTCCCCTTCCTCCTCCCCTTCCTCCTCCCCTTCCTCCTCCCCTTCCTCCTCCCCTTCCTCCTCCCCTTCCTCCTCCCCTTCCTCCTCCCCTTCACCCTTCCCCTCCCTCACCTACAGTGGTGCTAGAAAGATTGAGAACCCTGTAGAATGTTCTCTATTTCTGCATAAATATGTCATGAACTGTGACTAGATCTTCATGTAAGTCCTAAAACTAGATAAAGAGAACCCAATTAAATAAAAACTCAGAAAACATTATCCTTGTTAATTTATTTGAGAAAAATGATCCAATGTTACATATTCAGCCCAAAACGTCGACTGTACTCTTTTCCATAGATGCTGCCTGGCCTGCTGAGTTCCTCCAGCATTTTGGATTTCCAGCATTTGCAGATTTTCTCTTGTTTCCAATATTATATGTATTTGTTTGAAAAAGTATGTGAGCCTCTGGGGGATACAGCTATTTGGAGTCAGGTGTTGCAGTCAATGAGATGAGGTTGGAGATTGGAGGTATGGGTTGTAGAGGCGGCCTGCCCTATTAAAAAAGACACACAAAGTCAGCTTACTGACAGAGCCTGCTCTGCTCAAAGACCTGTTTATGTGTGCCTGACACTGTTATATGTGGTGGAAGGGGCATCATGATTTGGGGCTGCATTGCTGCCTCAGGGCCTGGACAGCTTGCAGTGAACAATGAATTCAAAATTGTATCAAAACATTTTACTGGAGAATTTCGGGCAGGGTAGTGGTCCATCACTTGAAGCTTGTATCAAGATATTTTACAGGAGAATGTTGGGCAGGGTAATGGTCTGTCACTTGAAGATTAATAAAAGTTGATCCAAAAGACAACAGAATGTTTTAAAAAGAAGGAAATTTGTGTCTGGGAATGGCCAAGTCAAAGTCCTAACCTTAACCCTTAGAAATGTTGTGTAAGGGTCTGAAGCAAGCAGTTCATGCAAGGAAGCCCACCGACGTCTCAGAGTTGAAGCAGTTTTGTAAGATATTACCTAAAATTTCTCCAACCCGATGTGCAGGACTGATCAACAGTTACTGGAAATGTTTGGTAGAAATTATTGCTGTACAAGGGCAAAGGTTCACACACTTTTTCCAAAAATCTAATATTGGATCATTTTTCTCCATAAATAAATGAACAAGTATAATGTTTTGAGTTATTTGTTTAATTAGGTTCTATTTGTCTAGTTTCAGGATTTGTGTGAAGATCTGATCACATTTTATACAATATTTATGCAGAAATAGAATTCTACAGGGATCACTAATGTTCTAGCACCACTGAATGGAGGATAGGATGTGGAATCTGGTGGAGAGCAGGTGGTGGGGGGGGTGTGGATGAGATGGGGAGCCAGAAATGTACAACAGGCCCATTGGCCCACAGTGTGTTGAACAGAATACAGGTTTAAACTGTACCTGTATTTGATCCATCTCCATTCCTGCGCATCCATGTGTTTGTCTAAGAGACTCTTCATCACCTCCCTACTACCACTCTGCCAGCACCCACCACTCACTGTGCCCCTCACATCTCCTTCAGACATTTTCCCCTTTCACTGTAAATACCTGCCTGCTAGTATTAGACATTTCCATCCCAAGGATAAAGATACGGGCTGTCTGCTGTATCTGTGCCTCTCATAATATTATAACCATCTGTCAGATCTCCCCTGTTGCTGCTCCAGAGAAACCAACCCAACCTCATAGCTCACACCCCCGGATCCAGGCAGCATCCTGGTGAAGCTGTTGTGCACCCTGATGGATGCTGCCACCTTTTGAAGTGCAGGAGAGGGTTACGATCATGATGGAGCTGGCTGGCTCTACACGCCTGTGTGTCCTGAGATCCTGTGCAGTGGCCCCCCCGTACCGGACAGTGATGCAACCAGTCAGAACACTCTCCACGGTGCACGAGGATAGCAGGCAGCTTGTAAACGGTGGGGAGTGCTGAGGGACAGAGGGACCTCTGTGCACGGGTAGGACACGTCATGAGTGGAGGGGAATGTCGATGGACGGGGGGCTTCTGTGTAGGAGGGTAGACACGCACTATGAACGGTGGAGTGTCGAGGGACAGGGGGGCCTTGGTGTACAAGGGTGGGACATCACAGGAATCAGAATTGGATTGAGGTTTAATATCACTGACGTAGGCCATGCAGTTTGTTGTTTTGTTGCAGCAGTACAGTGCAATACTGAGAGTGTGTCTTCAGGCTCCTGTACCTTCTCCCTGATACTAGCAATGAGCATGTCCAGGGTGATGAGGCTCTATTGAAGTACTAGCTGATTTTCTTAACCCTCACATACGGTTCGGGTCAAATTTGACCCATTTTGACATTTGATAGTAGCAAAAACACCCTAAATGCCACTTTTTTAAGCTGAAATTTTTTCATTTTTGCACATTTTGGGTGACTTTAGGAAAAGTCATCAAATTTCGGCTTTAAAAAAATGGCATTTAGGGTGTTTTTACTGCTGCCAAATGTCAAAACAGGTCAAATTTGACCCAAACAGTATGTAAGGGCTTTTGTATAGAGGCACAAGGGTTACCACCTAAGCAGTTTTAAAAAGTACAGGCTAGTACTCAGGCCCTTCAGCCCATCTAGTCTGCCAGACTTTTATCCTGCCCAGTGCTACCGACCTGCATCTGGATTGTAACTCTCCAAACTTTGCCCACAATACTAAGCTAAGGAACAGGTAGTTTTGATGAGGCAGAGTCTGCAGAATAGCTGAGACAGATTCAGAGAACAGGTGAAGTGGCGGGTGGAATACAGTGTTGGGAAGTTTATGGTCTTGCACTTGGGTAGAAGGAAATAAAAACACACTATTTTCTGAAAAAGGACCAAATTCAGAAAGTAGAGGTGCGAAGTGACTTAGGAGTCCTTGTGCAGGATTTCCTAACGGTTAACTTGCAGGTTGAGTCAGCGGTAAGGAAGGCATGTATTTTGAGACAATTAGAATATGAAAACAAGAATGTAATGCTGAGGCTTTATAAGGCATTTGTCAGTCTGCACTTGGAGTGTTGTGAACAGTTTTGGGCCCTTCATAAAGGATGTACTGGCGCTGGAGAGTGTCCCGAGGAGGTTCACAAGAATGATCCTAAAAATGAAAGGTTAACATGAAGATTTTGATTTCTCTGGACCTGTACATGCTTGAGTTTAGAAGAGGGGGAAATCTCATTTGAAACCTAGTGAATATTGAAAGGCCTACAGCAGATGTGGAGAGGTGGTTTCCAATGTTGGGAGAGTCTAGGACCAGAGAGTACAGTCTCAGAATAGAAGGATGTCCCTTTAGAACAGAGAGGAGGAATTGCTGTAGACCGAGGTTGTTGAATCTGTGGAATTCATTACTACAGGCAGTCGTGGAGGCCAAATCCTGGGGTATATTTGTGTTGATGTTTCAGATTGGTAAAGGTGTCCAAAGTTACAGAAAGGCAGTAGGGCAAGGTTGAGAAGGATAATAAATCAGTCATGGTGGAATGGCAGAGCAGACTCAATGAATCAAATAGCCTAATTCTGCTTTGTTTTAGGAACTTTTTTTAAAAGGAAAGTGATAAGAAATTAAAATATTATTTCTCAGATGTACAACAAAACAGTGATTATGCATTGTTTTGTGACAATGACCAATGAGGTTGTGCAGGGGCCAGCCCACAAATGCTGCCATGCATTACACCATCAACATAGTATGCCCACAATTTACTAAACCGAATGCGTACATCTTTGGAATGTGGTTGGAAACCATAGCAGCCGGAAGAAACACGCAGTCACGGAGAACGGACGAGCTTCTTATAGACAGGAATAATTAAATGCAGAACGGTGATCCCTGGCTCTGTAAAGCAGTGCTTTACATTACACTGCTACATTACACTGTTGCCGTATCGTTACAAATTCAATAATCAACGTTCATCTCTGCTCAAAATGGCACGAGAGAAATTTAAGAATATTATCACCAATTTGAGCACACGCTTAAAAAGACTCAACACTTGGCTCCACCCAGCTCACTGGATCCTGGTACCTTCTCTCTCCGCCCCCATTTACTCCCTTATTATAATAAAACACCCTCACTATCTCCTCCCCACCGATCGTTCCCCCACACCCACCCTCCAACATCCTGTTGCCCGTCAAAGGCAGAGTTGCTGTAGGAGACGATGGCGGCCGTATTACCCAGCATGCACTGGTCTGCGAAAGCCCTCCGGCTGGATGAGGTGGGACCGGCGATTCCGCCATTATCGGAGGTGCTGGAGGCGGAGGAACAGCGCCGAGGTTTGGCTAGGAGGCGGACTCGCTACAGTAAGAAGGTGCATGCTTCCCCGGATATCGGTTTTACCTGGGCAGGGAACGAACAGCGGTATTTACAGTGGTCGGAGTCTGCTATTTCCAACCCGGGTACTCGGACAAGGGTTGTCACGGGTGTTTTATCCCTGTGACCAGGGTTCGCAACTACCGCCTCGGACTCTGGGTCGCTCGGGACAACAGTAGGGGTGGGGCTACACCGGTTAGTGGGCGAGGCAACCGTGGAGGGGGAACTACAGAATGAACAGCACCGGGGGTGGGTCGATAATATAGGACCGCCTATGCTAGCTAGATTGGAGGGTACTCTAGATCGGGTTCTAACTCTTACCCCTCATCTCCGTCCCCTCCTTTCTTCCCTCCACATCCCACCCAATCGATCCTCCCCTCCACACACTCCCATCCATCTCCCTCCACACTCCCCCAATTCACTCAACGCCACACTCTCCCAAACCTTCCTCAACTCTACATTCCCCCCAATCCTTCAACGCCACACATCCTAATCCCTCAACTCCACACTCCCCCAATCTTTCCCAAACTCCACATGCTTCCCAAACCTTCAACTCCATACACCCCCAATCCCTCCTCAACTGCACACTCCCAATTCATTCAACGCCACACATCCTAATCCCTCAACACCACACTCCCCCAATCTTTCCCAAACTCCACACTCTTCCCAAACCTTCAACTCCATACACCCCCAATCCCTCCTCAACTGCACACTCCCAATTCATTCAACGCCACACATCCTAATCCCTCAACACCACACTCCCCCAATCTTTCCCAAACTCCACACTCTTCCCAAACCTTCAACTCCATACACCCCCAATCCCTCCTCAACTGCACACTCCCAATTCATTCAACGCCACACATCCTAATCCCTCAACACCACACTCCCCCAATCTTTCCCAAACTCCACACTCTTCCCAAACCTTCAACTCCATACACCCCCAATCCCTCCTCAACTGCACACTCCCAATTCATTCAACGCCACAAATCCTAATCCCTCAGCACCACACTCCCTCCAATCCTTCCTCAACTCCACCCTCCCTTTGGCCCCTCCTTCTCTACTTCCCCTTTCCACCTCCATACCTCTTCCTCCCACATCCCCGTCTGCAGGGGCCGCGATGCGACAGCGGGTGTTTTATGGAAGCTGGAGCCTCCATGTGGACGTGCGGCCGGCGGTGGATGGGAGCCGTCCGCCGGTGGAGGAAGAGCGGCCGGCCGAGGAGACGGCGCCGGCGGCGGGCGGACAGTTATTTATCTGATCAGTATGCGGCCGCGGGGTAGCCGGCGCCTCTCTCTTCCGGCGGGACCACGCCGCCCCGCCGGTGGACTGCCGCTGCCCGCAGTGTGGCAAGACTTTCACCCAGTCCTCCAACCGGTCGCGGCACCGGCGTATCCATTCGCGCAAGCGGCCGTTCGCCTGCGCCGTCTGTGGCAGGGACTTCAACCGGCTATCGAGTCTGCAGTAGCACCGGCGTATCCACACCCGCGAGCGGCCGTACGGTTACCATCAGTCCTCCAACCTGGCCCGACACCTGCACACGCATGGCCGCCGGCCCAAGCAGCGGGTCCCGGGCGGCGAATCCCCGCTCTCTCATTAAACCGACTCTGTGCACCTGACCGACTAACGGTGGGGTCAGTACCGGCAACCGGAGCCAGTCCGCGGAGTTTCCTAGGTTCTGGGAACGGGGAGCAATCAGGGATCTGATCCAGAGGTTTATATTTAGATTCACAGTTCTCTGAGAGTGGGTGACAGGCTGGGATCTAATCCAGGGGTTCGAGGTTTATTATAGAATAACAGATCCCCAGGAGTGGGTTTCAGGCTGGGATCTCACCCAGGGGACACTACATTGGGTATATTAAAAGCGTAGGGTGATAGGTTTCATAACAGTCAGTGTGTCAAAGTTACGGGGAGAAGGTGGGAGAACAGGGTTGAGGGGTGATAAATCAGTCATAATGGAATGGCGGAGCAGACACAATAGGCAGAATGGCCCAATTCTGCTCTTAAATCTTATGATTTTAGGGTACAACCCCAAACTAATCTGTTCTTGGTGCAACATTACAAGATTTGGAGGCAGCTGACGGGGAGGGTTCACTCCAACGGTACAAGAACTCTGTTGAGACGGCCTCCTGGGGCATCGTGCACGGGTCCGGTCTCTCTCCCTGAGGACGGGCCGAATCACTGCAGAGCAAATGCGGCTGGAGTTTCCCAGAATGATTCCCGGGAACGGCATTTGCCGAACAGGGGGAGAGAGAACAGAACGGGACTCTGGGAGAACGAAGGAAATCGTACTGAAAAGGCTCCGTGGTGAAGGGGTGTAGTGGTAGGCAGTCCAAATGTAAGGGGCGAGGGGGTGTTGTTTGCCCCGGTTTCCCCCCTCCCCCCCCCACCGGCTGAGGGGTCTGGGTCCGTGTTGCAGGGAGACCACCGTCTCAGGATAAAGCGTCGTACGTCCAGGGTTAAGCTGGGGGAGGGGTGATTTCGTCCGCCAGAGACGGACAGGGAGAATTAATAGAATTCAGACCCCCAGAAGCCCCGTCATCCAGTTTTCTGGATGTGGAAAGATGTGTTTTGGGGGGGGGGGGAGGATGACGCCAGGCTGGGGAGGAAGTGGGGTGGGATTTGGGACACAGGGAAGGGTGGCGGGGGAGCGGACGCTAGGGGACAAGGCTGGGTGATGTGGTATAGGGGAGGGAGGGCGGGATAGGGGGAGATGGGAGGGAGGTGATTCCGACATTCAGACTGCCGCCGTCGGTGTGTGATCTGCAGGGAGCGGCTGGGTCTCCGAGCTGCCAGCCATTTCATTGAATGCAGAGTTTCTGGAGATGAACGCCACGCATGTATACTGAGCTAACAAATACCCCAGATCCAATACACTTAGAGACTCCCTCCCATATCCAATGAAATAACAAACCCCACCCACAGCTATTTACTAACCAGTCCCCACCCATATCTACTAACCAAATTAACAGACCATACCCACATCAATTGAACTAACAGAATCAATCCACATCCACTGAACTAACAGACCCCCCCATATCCACTGACCAGACCCCCCCAAAAACACATCCACTGAACTAACAGACCCCCCCCATATCCACTGAACAGACTCCCCTGCAAAACACATCCACTGAACTAACAGACCCCACTCATACCTACTGAACTAACAGACGCCCACCCATCCATATCCACTGAACTAACAGACCCTCACCCATCCATATCTACTGAACTAACAGACCCCCACCCATCCATATCCAGTGAACTAACAGACCCCACCCATCCATATCCACTGAACTAACAGACCCTCACCCATCCATATCCAGTGAACTAACAGACGCCACCCATCCATATCCACTGAACTAACAGATGCCACCCATCCATACCTACTAAACTATCCAGTGAAACCATAGAAAAACTTCAGCACAGAAACAGGCCTTTTGGCCCTTCTTGGCTGTGCCGAACCATTTTCTGCCTAGTCCCACTGACCTGCAAACGGGCCATATCCCTCCATACACCTCCCATCCATGCATCTGTCCAATTTATTCTTAAATGTTAAAAAAGAACCTGCATTTACCACCTCGTCTGGCAGCTCATTCCATACTCCCACCACTCTCTGTGTGAAGAAGCCCCCCCTAATGATCCCTTTAAACTTTTCCCCCCTCACCCTTAACCCATGTCCTCTGGTTTTTTTCTCCTCTTGCCTCAGTGGAAAAAGCCTGCTTGCATTCACTCTATCTATACCCATCATAATTTTATATACCTCTATCAAATCTCCCCTCATTCTTCTACGCTCCAGAGAATAAAGTCCTAACCTATTCAACCTTTCTCTGTAACTGAGTTTCTCAAGACCCGGCAACATCCTTGTAAAACCTTCTCTGGACTCTTTCAACCTTATTTATATCCTTCCTGTAATTTGGTGACCAAAACTGAACATAATACTCCAGATTTGGCCTCACCAATGCCTTATACAACCTCATCATAACATTCCAGCTCTTATACTCAATACTTTGATTAATAAAGGCCAATGTACCAAAAGCTCTCTTTACGACCCTATCTACCTGTGACGCCACTTTTAGGGAATTTTGTATCTGTATTCCCAGATCCCTCTGTTCTACTGCACCCCTCAGTGCCTTACCATTAACCCTGTATGTTCTACCTTGGTTTGTCCTTCCAACGTGCAATACCTCACACTTGTCTGTATTAAACTCCATCTGCCATTTTTCAGCCCATTTTTCCAGCTGGTCCAAGTTCCTCTGCAGGCTCTGAAAACCTTCCTCATTGTCTACTACACCTCCAATCTTTGTATCATCAGCAAATTTGCTGATCCAATTTACCACATTATCATCCAGATCATTGATATAGATAAATAACAATGGACCCAGCACTGATTCCTGTGGCACACCACTAGTCACAAGCCTCCACTCAGAGAAGCAATTCTCTACTACCACTCTTTGGCTTCTTCCATTGAGCCAATGTCTAATCCAATTTACCATCTCTCCATGTATACCTAGCGACTGAATTTTCCTAACTAACCTCCCATGCGGGACCTTGTCAAAGGCCTTACTGAAGTCCATGTAGACAATATTCACTGCCTTCCCTTCATCCACTTTCCTGGTAACCTCCTTGAAAAACTCCAATAGATTGGTTAAACATGACCTACCACGCACAAAGCCATGTTGACTCTCCCTAATAAGTCCCTGTCTATCCAAATGCTTGTAGATTCTGTCTCTTAGTACTCCCTCCAATAACTTACCTACTACCGACGTTAAATTTACTAGCCTATAATTTCCCGGATTACTTTTCGATCCCTTTTTAAACAACGGAACAACATGAGCCACTCTCCAATCCTCCGACACCTCACCTGTAGTCAGCGTCATTTTAAATATTTCTGCCAGGGCCCCTGCAATTTCAACACTAGTCTCCTTCAAGGTCTGAGGGAACACCCTGTCAGGTCCCAGGGATTTATCCACCTTAATTTTCCTCAAGACAGCAAGCACCTCCTCCTTTTCAATCTGTACAATTTCCATGATCTCACTGCTTGTTTCCTTTAATTCCATAGACTTCATGCCAGTTTCCTTAGTAAATACAGACACAGAAAACCTATTTAAGATCTCCCCCATTTCCTTTGGTTCTGCACATAGCTGACTACTCTGATCTTCAAGAGGACCAATTTTATCCCTTACAATCTTTTTGCTCTTAATATACCTGTAAAAGCTCTTTGGATTATCCTTCACTTTGACTGCCAAGGCAACCTCATGTCTTCTTTTAGCCCTCCTGATTTCTTTCTTAAGTATTTTCTTGCATTTCTTATACTCCTCAAGCACCTTATTTACTCCCTGTTTCCTATACATGTCATACAATTCCCTCTTCTTCTTTATCAGAGTTGCAATATCCCTTGAGAACCAAGGTTCCTTATTCCTATTCACTTTGCCTTTAATTCTGACAGGAACATACAAACTCTGCACTCTCAAAATTTCTCCTTTGAAGGCTTCCCACCTACTGATCACATCTCTGCCAGAGAACAACCTGTCTTTTTAGATCCTTTCTCATTTCTTCAAATTTGGCCTTTTTCCAGTTCAGAACCTCAACCCTAGGACCAGATCTAACAGACCCCACCCATCCATATCCACTGAACTATCAGACCCCCACCCATCCATATCCAGTGAACTATCAGACCCCCACCCATCCATATCCAGTGAACTAACAGACACCACCCACATCCAGTAAATGAAGAACTCTGAACACGATTGCAGCCTCTCTGGGATACTCTGGTACCGGTTCAGGATTGCTGGTGTCAACATCACGTGGCCCACGTTGGAGATGAGGGTGGGAGAGGTGGGGGAGACAGGATGATTGGGATGGTGAAAATACAGAGATGCAGTGGTGAGAGAGGGGACTGAGGAAAGATGGGGTGGGTGAGAGAGTGGGGATAGAAGAGGAAACGATTGAGGAAAGGGGAGAATGAAAGAGTGGGTAGGGGAGGGAATTGAGGAACATGTGTTGGGTGTGGTATAAAGGGCGAACAATATAGGACTGAAAGTGCTGTATTTAAATATGCATAGTATTCGGAAGAAGGAGAATGAACTTGTGGCACAATCAGATATTGATCGGTACAACGTTGGTGTTGGATAGCTCTGGGCCACTATTCACTAGAATTCAGAAGAAGTGAGGCAGGACCTCATTGAAATCCATTGAATGGTGAAAGGCCTTGATAAAGTGGATATGGAGAAGATGTTACCTATGGTGGGGGAGTCTAATACCAGAGGACACAGCCTCAAAATAGAGAGGCAACCATTTTGAATTGAGGAGGAATTTCTTTAGCCAGAGAGTGGTGAATCTGTGGAATTCTTTGTCACAGGCTGATGTGAAGGCCAAGTCGTTACGTATATTTGAGATAGAGGTTGATAGATTTTTGACTGGTCAGGGCATGAAGGGATAAGGGGAGAAGTCAGGAGATTCGGGCTGAGAGGAAAATTTGGATCAGCCATGGTGCAATGGTGGAGCAGACTCGATGGGCCAAATGGCTTAATTCTGCTCCTGTATCTTATGGTCTTACACACTGCCTCTGTTGTAAACCTACTACCCCATCCTCAGCCCTATCACTTAGGTTCCCATCCCCCCACTAAATTAATGTTAACCCTCCTAAACATCTCTAGCTAAGCTGCCTGTAAGAGTATTAGTTCCCCTTGGCTTCTTCTTCTCCTGTTTCCGGCTGCTTTGCCGCATCTCGGTGTATTACAGCCCTCCGCAGGATGTATAATTAATTACAGAACTCCAAGGAACTCAAGTTCTCGAATACAACCTAGTCTCACGTATAAACTGAATGATAGACTCTTCAATCAGATGTTGATTCTCTTGACGGCCAAACAAAAATTGAATAGAAAACCAAAATAAATTTAAGCCAGACAGCCTCTTGAACAACATGCTTCTTTCAATTTTGTATTGATTACAGCTCAGCAAAACATGCCGGACCGTCTCTGGACTACCACAGTCACATAATCCAGTAGGATGTTTTCCTATAATCTTTAAATAATAGTTTAGCCCACAATGCCCCAACCTAAGTCTTGTAAATTTCACCATATCTCTATGATTTAAAAAGTAACAGTCTGAGACCTTTTTAACTAGTGGGTGACTAGAAAAATAATGCCTGCCCCTTAATTCATTTTTCCAATCCTCCTGCCACTTCTTCTCTATACCTTTTTTAATCCTACTTCTCAATTCTGCTCTGCCTAGGGGAACTCTAATTTCTACTTGCCCGGTCTGTAAGGAAGACTTTGCAATGCTATCCACAATTTCATTTCCCTCCGCCCCAGCATACCCAGGTATCCGTGTAAATCTAATTGCACAACCCATCTTTCCCACTCTAAACAACATGAAGAAAATCTCATTAACTATGTCAGGACGAGCTTTTGATTTACTCCCTTTTACAGCCTCTAAGGCAGCAGCAGAATCTGAGCAGACGATAAGCCTGCATGGTCGAGAGTCTTCTATCCATCATAAGGCCCAGAGGATTGCTAATAATTCTGTTGCAAAGACAGAAACACCATCTGAAACCCAGTGACCAATATTAACTCCAAGTTGAGATACATCCCAAATCCTGCCCTACTGCTCTCTGGGTCCACTGAGCCATCAGTAAAAATCTTCAGATAAGATCCCCATTTATTATTTAAATATTCATTTGTGATCAACGTTGATGAAATTGCATTGCTTCCTTGAAGCTGAAAAAGGAGGAATAGGTCTACTTCTGGTTCTGGAAAGAACCAAAAAGGGACGGGTGGCAGGCAAATTTGGCCAACTATGTCTTCCTCAGTCAGTTTCAATTTCACAGCCACCCCTTGGCTTCAGGTGTAACCCGTTCCTTTTGTACAAGATCTACCATGTGGCCAAGTGGTTAAGGCATTGGACTAGCGACCTGAAGGTCATGAGTTCGAGCCCCAGAATGTGTTGTGTCCTTGAGCAAGGCACTTAATCACACATTGCTCTGCGATGACACTGGTGCCAAGCTGTGTGGGTCCTAATGCCCTTCCCTTGGACAACATTGGTGTCGTGGAGAGGGGAGACTTGCAGCATGGGCAACTGCTGGTCTTCCATACAACCTTGCCCAGGCTTGCGCCCTGGAGAGTGAAGACTTTCCAGGTGCAGATCCATGGTTTCGCACCAATTCCTCAGCCATGCATTCATCCTATTCTTACCCTCACTGGTGCTGGCAAAGGCAGCAGTCCAGAGATTACTACCCTGGGGTTTATGTTTCTCAACTTTCTACCTAGCTCCCTAAAATCCCTCTTCAGGACCTCCTCACCTTTCCTACCTAGGTCAAAGTTGTCAATATGTCCCAAGACTTCTGGCTGCTCACTCCCTCCCTCCAGAACGCCATGGACCTGATCCAAGATATTCCAGACCATGGCACCTTGGAAGCAACATACCATCCGGGTGTCTCTATCGCGCCCATAGAATCTTGTCTCTCTTTCTCAGACTAGGGAATCTCTTATCAACACTGCAGTCCTCGTCACCTCTCTGCTCTCATGAGCCACAGTGCCAGATACCCGGTTGCTGCAGCACCCCCTGGCAAGTCATTCCCCTCTTGCGGGCAGATTTACTAGAGCTGTCGGAAGTGGTTTAAACTAATATGGCAGCGGGGTGGGAAATATGATAGAGCAGAGGATGAGCCAGCAGGTTGACGAGTAGATGATGGGTGTAACATGAATGTAAGGAAGGACAAGCCAATGATTGGGTACAAATACAGACAGAGCAAAGAGTTAAGTTGTATCACAGAGATAAAATTCAACAGGGCGAAGAATGCAGGACTGAAGGTGTATTTAAATTCAGGTAGCGTTCAGAATAAGGTGGATGAACCCATGGCACAATTAGAGATTGGTCAGAATGATGTTGTGGGTATCACTGAGTCATGGGTGAAAAAAGGCCATAGTTGGGAGCTTAACATCAAAGGATATACTTTATATTGAAAGGACAGGCTGGAAGGCATAGGTGGTGGTGTGGCTCTGTTTGTAAGAGATGGAATTACATCTTGAGTAACAGATGACATAAGGTTAGAGAATATCAAATCTTTGTGGGTGGAGTTAAGAAACTGCAAGTGTTAAAAGACCATAATGGGAATCATGTATAGGCCTCCAAATAGTAGCCAAGATGTGGGTGAGTTTGCAAATGGAGCTGGATAAGGCATGCAATAAGGGTAATGACACATTTGTAATGGGGGACTTCAATATAAAAGGAAAATCAGATTGGTGCTGGATTGCAAGAGAAGGAATTTGTTGAATACCCATGAAATGGCTTTTTAGAGCAACTTGTGCTTGAGCCTACTCTGGGAAAGGCTATCTTAGACTGGGTGTTGTGTAATAACCCAGATCTTATTAGGGAGTTTAACATAAAGGAACCCTTAGGAGGTAGTGATCATAATAAGATTGAATTCATGAGGCAATTTGAAAGGGAGAAGCATAACTCACATGTACCAGTATCATGATGGAATAAAGGGAATTACAGAGGTATGAGAGAGGAGCTTGCCCAGGTGGATTGGAGGGAATACTGGCAGGGATGACGGCAGAACAGAGATGGCTGAAGTTCTGGGAATAGTTCACAAGGAACAGGATAGACATGTCCCACAGAAGAAATTCTCAAATGGCAGTGGTGGGCAACCGTGGCTGACAAGGAAAGTTAAGGACTGCATAAAAGCCAAGGAAAGGGTTACATAAGATAGCAAAAGTGAGTGAGAAGTTGGATAATTGGGAAGCTTTTAAAATCCAACAAAAGGCAACTAAAAAAGCTATATGAAGGGAAAAGTTGAAATATGAGGCAAACTAGTCAATAATATAATGCAGGATACTAAAAGTTTTTTTTGCTATATAAAGAGTTAAAGGGAAGTGAGAGTTGATCTTGGACCACTGGAAAATGATGCTGGTAAGGTAGTAATGAGAGACAAAGAAATGGCAGATGAACTTAATGGGTACTTGCATCAGTCTTCTGTAAAGGGAAATCTTGCCTGACAAATCTGTTAGAGTTCTTTGAGGAAGTAACAAGCAGGATGGACAAAGGAGAGGTAGTGGATGTCATTAACTTGGATTTTCAGAAGGCATTTGATAAGGTGCCACACATGAGGCTGTTTAACAAGATAAAATCCTGTGGTGTTGCATAAAAGAAACAGGCAAGGATAGAAGAATGGCTGACAGCCAGGAAGCAGTGAGTGGGAATAAAAGGGCCTTTTCTGGTTGGCTGCCAGTGACTAGTGGTGTTCCTCAGGGGTCAGATTGGAACTGCTACTTTTCACATTGTTTTTCAATGATTTGGATAATGGAATTGATGGTTTTGTGGTAAAGTTTGTGGATGATACGAAGATAGCTGAAGGGGTAGGTATTGCTGAGGAAGCAATGCGATTGCAGCAGGATTTAGGCAGATTGGAAGAATAGGCAAAATCGTGGCAGATGGAATACAGTGTTGGGAAATGTATGATAATGCATTTTGGTAAAAGGAACAATAGTGCAGACTATTATCTAAATGGGGAGAAGGTTCAAACATCAGAGGTGCAGAGAGACCCGGGAGACCTCGTGCAAGACTCCCAGAAGGTTAATTTACAGGATGAGTTTGTGGTAAAGGCGGTAAATTCAATGTTGGCATTTATTTCAAGGGGAATAGAATATGAAAACAAGGAGATAATGCTGAGCCTTTATAAGACACTAGTCAGGCCGCATTTGAGTTTTAGGCCCCAAATCTCAGAAAGGACATGTTGTCATTGAAGTGAGTCTAGAGGAGGTTCATGAGGATGATTCTGGGAACGAAGAGGTTAATATGTGAGGCATGTTTGGCAGCTTTGGGCCTGTACTCACTGGAATTTAGAAGAATGCAGGGGTTGGGACTAGGTGAGAGTAAGCGTTTGGCACGGACTGGAAGGGCCGAGATGGCCTGTTTCCGTGCTGTAATTGTTATATGGTTATATCTCATTGAAACCTACTGAAAGGACTAGATAGGGTGGATGTGGAGAGGATGTTTCCTATGGTGGGGGTTAATGAATCTGTGGAATGCTCTACCACAGACTGTGGCAGAGGCCAAGTCCATGGGTATATGTAAGTCAGAAGTTGATTGTTTCTTGATCGGTCAGGGTATCAAAGGATATGGCAAGAAGGCAGGTGTATGGGGCTGAGTGGGATCCGGGATCAGCCATGATGGAATGGTGGAGCAGACTCGATGGGCTGAATGGCCTCATTCTGCTCCTGTGTCTTCTGGTCTAACTGTATCTGAAACAGCATTGAGGGAAATGACCGCAGTGATTCTCCGCACTGCAGCTCCTGTTTACCACTTCCTCAGTCTGCCCTGTGAGCTGAATGCAGCTCCAGGTCCTTAACACCTTCTCTGAGGAGCTGTAGCTTGATGCACGAGGTGCAGATGTGGCTATGTAGGTGACTATAAGTTTCCCAGGAATCTACATCTTCCAAAAAGAACCTCGCACTGTCCCTGCAATCATTCTCAATGCTCTGATTATACCCTAACAGATCCCAAAATATGTTGGGCCCAGGATAGGTTTTCAGAAATGTTGACAGCTGGGGATTTGAAATTGCTCACCCTTTCCACTTCTGATCCTTTGATGTGTTCCCGCGAGTTCCCCTGCCTGAGGCGTACCTTGGTCTTACTGACGTCGACTTGAAGGTTGTTCCCGTGACACCACTCACCCAGGTGACCAACCTCGTTCCTGTACTGCACCTCGGCAGCATCTGAAATTCTGCCAAAATTAGTCATGTCATCAGCAAGTTTACAGAGGCCTTTTGAGTTTAGCCAAGTCACGCCGTCACACGTGTAGAGAGAGCAAAGCACCCAGCCTTGAGGTGCGCCAGTGCGGATTGTCAGCGAGAAGGAGGTGTCATTTCCAATCTGCATGGGCTGTGGTTCCCCGGTGAGGAACTCGAGGATCCAGTTGTAGAGCGAGGTCCAGAAGCCCAGGTTTTCGGGCTTGTTGATCAGCACTGAGGGTATGATTGTGTTGAACACTGAGCTGTAATCAATAAACAGCAGCCTAATATAGGTATTGCTATCGTCCAGATGAACCAGGGCTAAGTGGAGAACCAATCAGATCACATCCACGGTAGATTTATCGTGGTGAAAGGCAAATGGCAGTGGGTCCAGATCTTTGCTGAGGCAGGAGTTGATTCTGGCCATGAACCACCTCTCAAAGCATTTTATCACAGTAGATTTTTTTGGTCAGACACCACCCCCCTCCCCCTTCCCCATTAGACGTGTCGTAGTCTGTTGTTTTGGTCACCTGTTCCAATTTCACTTCCCATTTCCACATGTCAGTCCATGGCCTCCTCTAATACCACAAAGAGGCCAACTCAGGTTGGAGGAGCAACAGTTCATATTCCATCTGAGTGGTCTCCAACCTGACAGCATGAAGACCGATTTCCCCAACTTCCAGTAGTTTCTCCCCTCTCCTCTCCTGCCAATCACCTTCAGTCTCCTCTTTCCCTTTCTCTCATGGTCTACCGTCCTATCCTATCAGATTCCTTCTTCTTCAGCCCTTTACCTCCTCCACCAATCACCTCCCTGCTTCTTACCACCCATCCATCTTCTCTCCCCTTTACCTGATCTCAGCTATCACCTGCCAGCTTGTACTTCTTCCTCCCCCCCACTTTATTCTGGGTTCTTCCCCCTTTCTTTCTCGTCCTGATGAAGAACCTAGACCCATGTCAACTGTTTATTCCCCTCCACCTGACCTGCTGGGTTCCTCCAGCATTGTGTGTGTGTTTCCGGAGTGGAAGACATGGTTACGGGGACCCTCATTGCTCCCCCTCCACCCACCCACCCACCCACCCACCACAGACACACAAACTGACCACCGTTTTTGTATACAACTCAAAGTTTATTACAGCCAGCAGGGAGGGACTCCCTACAAGAGTGTAGTGAAGTAGATAGTGGAGGGGGTAGTGTTTACTGGAACACAGAGAAAAGTTCAGCCAGGATTCAATTGGGAAGCAGACACGACAGGCCAAATGGCTTAGTTCTTCTCTGTCGTGTGATCTTCTGGCTTTGTCCTCCCTTCAGTTCCAGAGATCTCCTCCTCCCACTGTAGGTCCTGAGGTTTAGTGGGCCAAGTTGGGGGTTTACACTACCTTCCTAACTTCCTTTTCTTTCTTTATTAATCTTTTTATTGACTTAAAAGGAGCATAAATACAATCAAGAGGAGAATTATCTCAAATATATATACCAGTAACAATAAAATTTGACATCGTCAAAATCATAGATATTGTTAAACTAGTATAAAATAGATAATAAAAAATGAAAATAGCAATTCTCCTCTTATCAGTTTATGAAGAGAAAAGAAAAAACATTGAGTTTTAAATGAAGAGAAAAAAAACCACTACACTATATAAAAAAAACCCCAAAAAAAAGGACTGGGCAGTCCATTTTGAGGATATGACCAAAAAAGAGAAAGAAAGACTTTCTGATCAAATCTAAAACTTCAAAAAAAAATTGAAAAAGTACTAAATCAAATTAAATGAAAATATTGGATAAAAGGTCGCCAAATTTGCTCAAATTTAAAGGATGTATGAAATGTCCAACTTCTTATTTTCTCTAAACAAACAGGACATAATGGAGGAGAGCCAATAAAAGACCATAGGTGGATTAATATCCTTCCACTTCAATAAAATGGCTCTCCTAGCCTACGTTCCCTCTAAGCTCTGTGTGTGTGTGTGTGTGTGTGTGTGTGTGTGTGTGTATATATATATATATATGCGCACATTTTTCAACCAGCGCACAAAGGAAATTAATGTTCGCACTAAAGATTAGTTACCTAAAATAATGTAGTAATTAATAATTATACTTATTGAAAATAATCTCTCAGCTAAATGTTTCTGTTAACTAGTTAGTCAGTTTTTCAAATACCACAATGCACGTCACTAATTTACGTCACCTCACCTATCCTGTTCCGGGATCTGGGAGGCAATGTTTTGTGGAGTGAAAAAGTTAAAGTTTTGCTAAGCCAACAACGTGAAGAAAACATCACAGTAGATACAAGTTCGCTGTTGACCTTTATAAATAGTCTTTGTGTTCATTTAGAAGAAAGGTTTCCTGAAGATGAGGTACAAGAATGGGCAGCTTTTGATTTCTCTGCAATTGCAGATTGTGACTTCACATCTGGCGATGAACAAGTTAAGGCCTTATATCTAAAATATCATGATTTTCTAGTTGAAAATACTGTAATAGTTAGAAAGTTTAATGATTTCAAATTTTCCGTGCAAGAAAAAATTAAATCCAAACTGATTTCAAACTTTGCTCAAATGGTGGCATTTGTACTTCAAAATGAAGAGTTTTGTGACCTTGCACAGTTGATGGACATTGGGAGAACCTTTCTTGCACCTAGTGCGGACTGTGAGCGAGGTTTTAGTGTAATGAATCAACTCGAAAACAAGCTGAGAAACCGTTTAGGTGAATGTCATTTGGACATGTGAATGAGAATCAAAAGCCATCATAGAACCATAGAACATTGCAGCACAGAAACAGGCCTTTTGGCCCTTCTTGGCTGTGCTGAACCATTTTCCTGCCTAGTCCCACTGACCTGCACCTGGACCATATCCCTCCATACACCTCCCATCCACGTACCTGTCCAAGTCTTTTTTTCTTTTTTTTTGTAATTTTTTTTATTGAATTTCATCTTCAAACATTTTCATAAGATGTAATTCAGATACTGTACATATATTATATAATCATATTTGTCACAAATGTCCACATAATATTTATCTGATAGAAAGGAGAGGAAAGAAAGAACAATCGAAAGAAGAAAACTATGTACAAAGGAGGGAGTGATTTTTTTTTACAACATATTCATTGACTTGTGAGAATAAAATCAGGCCTATGAGGTGTTATGTAGTTAAACCATTTTTTCCAGTATGAATCAAATTGCTCCAACTTATGATTAACATATGCTTCATTTTGTAAATGTCCATTGTAATTTCAATCCATACATTTAGAGTTGGGCTCTCCTGTGATAACCATTTCTTGGTAAGGGTCTTTTTACCAGCCACCAGCAGTACATTCATTAAATATTTATCTCTTTTCAACCATTCTTCAGGTATATACCCAAAATATATAACGCCCCCGTGCCCCCCCCCCCTGTTTGCTGGAGAAATTGTGGAAATCAAAATGCAAACCATTATCGTATTTTCTGGGAATGCCCTGTTAAAAAAAACAATTGGAATGGGATACATAATGCCCTACAAGACATCTTTAAATGTGAAATACCCTTTGAGAGTAAGACCATATCAATTTGATGGAAGTTCTATTAGTCTAGATAGAGTTTACAAAGAGTGGGTTAATGCCAAAGACAGGAGAGAGAAAAAATAACAGAGTGACTTAAATATGTTATTTTGTTGTTATTCTGTGCAGTTTTATGTCAAATATTTTGTAAACCTACATAAACTGTGCCATGTGTGCATTCAGTGCGCACATACTTTTGTCACAGGAAAAAAATTTGTACAACATAAGATTTTTGCACACACTGACTGCTAAAAATTAGAGGGAACATTGCTCCTAGCCAGTAAGGTTGAAAAGGCTGTCATATGTTGAGCGGAAACAGGAATATTTCCTGCTTCCGATGGGCTAATCCCAAAAATTGCCGTAAACAAATTAGGATTCAGTAACACACACACACACACACCCTCATGAATTCCCCACCCCAAATTCCAATACCATGAATGCCTCAGAACCCACCACACTACCAGGTAGATGCGAAGGGCCAGAGTGTTTGATAAGGTGAGAGGAACTACTGAGGTGTGGTGCTCCCCCCACCGCCATAACCCCTGATGATTCACAGACCCCTCTGCCAGTCCTTCCCACCACGCATTCGGAGAAGGGTGGAAAACCCTGAGAGATTAGACGGCTCGATCTGGCCATTGGGCAGACCCATCAGCAGCTGCCGTCACCTGCCTGGTTAATGATGGAGTTGTCATTCCCGATCTGCATACCCACCAGTCCTTCAGTGATGATCTCCACGTCTGTCTCATGCTGTTCGGCACTGCCCCTGGGATCTCCTGGCAAGATGGAGGGAGAACAACAGTCAGGGAGCTCAGAGTGAGAGAGAGAGAGAGGTTTAAAGGGACAGAGAAAGACAGTGAGAGAAATAAAACAAGCACAGAAGAGGTCCTTTGGGCTGACCACAAACACCAATCACAGCTCTTTCGGAACAAACCATCAACCATCTGGTTCCTAAACCAATTGGTACAATCCTATTCACCACCTTAATGCAGCAAAATTGTGACCAACGACCCCCACCGTCCCTGTACACAATCTCCATCTCCCTGTTCCCCGTACACAATGTCCATCTCCCTCCGTTCCCCATACACAATGTCCATCTCCCTCTGTTCCCTGTACACAATGTCCATCTCCCTCTGTTCCCACTACACAATGTCCATCTCCCTCCAATCACCTTACACAATGTCCATCTCTCTCACTTTCCCATACACAATGTTCATCCTTTCCTGTTCCCTGTACACAGTGTTCAATTCCCTCCATTCCCTGTACACAATGTCCATCTCCTCCATTCCCCATTCACAATGTTCATCTCCCTCCAATCCCCGTACACAATGTCCATCTCCCCCCGTTCCCTGTACATAATCTCCATCTCCCTCCGTTCCCCATACACAATGTCCATCTCCCCCCATTCCCTGTACATAATCTCCATCTCCCTCCGTTCCCCATACACAATGTCCATCTCCCCCCATTCCCTGTACATAATCTCCATCTCCCTCCGTTCCCCATACACAATGTCCATCTCCCTCAATTCCTGTACACAATGTCCATCTCCCTCTATTCCGCATACACAATGTCCATTTCCTTCCATTCCCCATACAGAATATCCATCTCACTCTATTCCCCATACACGTCTATCTCTGCGTTCCCCATACACAACGTCCATCTCCCTCCATTCCCCGTACACAATGTCCATCTCCCTCCGTTCCCCGTACACAATGTCCATCTCCCTCCATTCCCCATTCACAATGTCCACCTCTCCGTTCCCCGTACACAATATCCATCTCCCTCCGTTCCCTGTACACAATGTCCATCTCCCTCTGTTCCCCGTACAATGTCCATCTCCCTCCGTTCCCTGTACACAATGTCCATCTCTCTATTCCCAATTTACAATGTCCATCTCCCTCCATTCCCTGTACACAATGTCCATCTCTCTCCATTCCCCGTACACAATGTCCATCTCCCTCAATTCCCGTACACGATGTCCATCTCACTCCATTCCCTGTACACAATGTCCATTTCCTTCCATTCCCCATAGACAATGTCCATCTCCCTCCGTTCCCCGTACACAATGTCCATCTCCCTCCGTTTCCTATACACAATGTCCATCTCCCTCCGTTCCCTATACACAATGTCCATCTCCCTCTGTTCCCTGTACACAACGTCCATCTCTCTCTATTCCCAATATACAATGTCCATCTCCCTCCATTCCCTGTACACAATGTCCATCTCCCTCTATTCCCCGTACACAATGTCCATCTTCCTCCGTTCCCCATACACAATGTCCATCTCCCTCCATTCCCCGTACACAATGTCCATCTCCCTCCATTCCACATACACAATGTCCATCTCCCTCCAATCCTCGTACACAATGTCCATCTCCCTCCATTCCCCATACACAATGTCCATCTCCCTCCGTTCCCCGTACACAATGTCCTTCTCCCTCCATTCCCCGTACACAATGTCCACCTCCCTCCATTTCCCCTACACAATGTTCATCTCCCTCCATTCCTCATAAACAATGTCCATCTCCCTCCATTCCCTGTACACAATGTCCATCTCCCTCCATTCCCCGTACACAATGTCCATCTCCCTCCATTCCCCGTACACAATGTCCATCTCCCTCCATTCCCCGTACACAATGCCCATCTCCTTCCATTCCCCGTACACAATGTCCATCTCCCTCCATTCCCCGTACACAATGTCCATCTCCCTCCGTTCCCCGTACACAATGTCCATCTCCCACAATTCCCGTACACAATGTCCATCTCCCTCCGTTCCCCGTACACAATGTCCATCTCCCACAATTCCCGTACACAATGTCCATTTCCTTCCATTCCCCGTAGACAATGTCCATCTCCCTCCGTTCCCCGTACACAATGTCCATCTCCCTCCATTCCCCGTACACAATGTCCATCTCCCTCTGTTCCCCGTACACAATGTCCATCTCCCTCCGTTCCCCGTACACAATGTCCATCTCCCTCCATTCCCTGTACACAATGTCCATCTCCCTCCGTTCCTCGTACACAATGTCCATCTCCCTCCATTCCCCGCACACAATGTCCATCTCCCTCCGTTCCCCGTACACAATGTCCATCTCCCTCCGTTCCCCGTACACAATGTCCATCTCCCTTCTTTCCCCGTACACAATGTCCATCTCCTTCCATTCCCCGTACACAATATCCATCTCCCTCCATTCCCCGTACACAATGTCCATCTCCCTCCGTTCCCCGTACACAATGTCCATCTCCCTCCATTCCCTGCACATCCATGTGTCTGTCTCAGAGCATCTTACCACCTCTATCATATCTGACTGCACCACTTCCGCAGGTAGCTCATTCCAGACACCCATCACTTAACGAGTAAGGTAACTATTCTGCTGCACATCTCCTCTGAGCTTTCCTCCTCTCACTTTAAGTGCATGCCCTCTGACATTTCCATCCTAACTGTGTACGCAATCTGTGCCGCTTAGAATCTTATAACCTCTCGCAGATCTCCCCTCAGCCTCTGCCACCGCAGAGAAAACAGCCGAAGTTTGTCCAGCCTCTCCTTGTAGCTCACACCCTCTAATCCAGACAACATCCTGCTCCTCTGCACCCTCTCCAAAGTCCACATCACAAATAACTATTGTACAAGACCATAGGACATGGGAGCAAACTTAGGCCATTTGGTCTATTACCTCTGCTTCACCATTCCATCATGGCTGATTTATTTATTTTCCATCTCAACCCTATTCTCCTACCCTCACACCCTGACTCATCATGAACATATCAAATTGCACTTCATATATACCAAATGACTTGGTCTCCACAGCCATCTGTGCAAATGAATTCCACAGATTCATCACCCTCTGGCTAAAGAAATTCCTCCTCATTCCTGTTCTAAATAGATGCCTTTCTTTCCTGAGGCTCCTAGATTCCTTTACTATAGTAAACATTTTCACCTCATCCATTCTATCTAGGCCTTTCAATATTTGATAGGTTTCAATAGGATTCCCCCCACCATCTTCTAAACACCAGCAAGTAGAGGCCCAGAGCCATCAAACATTCCTCATACCTTAACCTTTTCATTCCCGTGAAATTCCTCTGGACCCTCTCCAATACCAATATACCCTTTCTTAGATAACCGGCCCAGAACTGCTCACAATATTCCAAGTGTAGAAGTATTATATCTTTGCTTTTATGTTCTAGTCACCTGTCTGGGCGTTCTCCTCAGGGTCTTCTCTCCGGGGCACACTGCTGCCTCCCCTTTGCACGATGTTTCCTGATCCCACCTGTACGAAGCTCGTTCCTTGCACGTGGGTGGTGATGTAGTTGGAGGTGGTCCCCACTTGCTGGGTGGTACTGTAAAAATCTCCCAGGACGACGATACTGGTCACTTGTGTCTGCGACTGGCTCCTGTCCTGTCTCCCCTCTCTCGCCTCGTTCCGGGTGACCACAGGACCTGCTGAAGATGAACTTCAGTACGTGTGATGACAATAAATGAGAATTAATGGTCTCCAACTGATAGGATCGCTCACCTGCCCCCGCTGCCCCTCGTTCCTCACCGGTGTCCCCATCCACCTCGACCTCCTGAGGTAACCTCCAAAGCTTCAGTCCCACCTTCTGGACCCTGCTCTCTGCCAGGAGCTGGTAGAGACAGCGCTGGACGGCAACCTTCGGGCAGCCCAGCCGCCGGGACAGGGTCAGGGCCGAGGTCGGTTCTTGTCCCCTCAGTTCTGACAGGACCTTGGCTCTGTCGGCCTGGGGTTCTGGAGTGGAAAGGAGTCGGGTCAGGGTTACATTGCACCTTCCCCCTTCACCGCTTCCACCCACACCCCCCCTCCTGTCTTCACCCCAACTCTCCACTCATCTCCTCTCTCCCACCACACCACCCTCCTCCCAAACTCCTCATTGGCTACTTCCTCATCCACATCTTCTCCGCTCACCCCACCTCCTGCTATGCCTTCCCTCTCCCCCCACCCCTCAGAGAACAGAACAGCACAGGAACAGGCCTGTCGGCCCATCGATTGACCCTGATGGCAGCTGTATACAGGCCTCCAGACAGCAGCCGGGATGTGGATTACAAATGACAGCAGGAGATTAAAAAAAAGGCGTGCCAGAGGGCAATGTCATAATAATCGTTGGGGTTTAAACATGGAAGTGGATTGGGAAAACCAGGTTAGTACTGGACTTCAGGAGAGAGAATTTGTAGAATATCTATCTAAGGGATGGTTTTTTAGAACAGCTTGTTGTTGAGCCCATTAGGGGATCAGCTGTGCTGGATTGGGTGTTGTGCAACGATCCTGAGGCGATAAGAGAACTTAAGGTTAAGGAACAGTGATCACAATGTAATCGAGTTCACTTTGAAATTGAAATTAAATTCCAATGTGTCGGTATTTCAGTGGACTAAAGGAAGTTACAAAGGCATGAGAGGGGAACTGGCCAAGGTTGACTGGAAAGAGACACTAGCAGGAAGGACAGCAGAGCTGCAGTGGCTGGAGCTTCTGTGAAAAATGTGGGAAATGCAAGACAGATATATCTCAAATAAGAAGAAATTTTCGAACGGAAGAAGGACACTATCATGGCTGACAAGTGAAGTCAGAGCCAAAGTAAAAACAAAAGAGAAGGCATACAAGGAAGCCAAAGCTAGTGGGAAGATAGAGGATTGGGGAGCTTTTAAAAACTTGCAGAAGGAAATTAAGAAGGTCATAAGGAAGGAAAAGATGAATTATGAAAGGAAGCTGGTGACTAATATCAAAGAAGATACTAAAAGCTTTTTTAAGTATATAAAGAGTAAGAGAGAGTTGTGGGTAGATATAGGACTAGTACAAAATGACGCTGGAAAAATTGTAATGAGGGACGCAGAGATGGAACAGGAACTAAATATGTATTTTGCATCAGTCTTCAGAGTGGAAGGTGTCTGCAGTATACTGGACATTCAAGAGTGTCCGGGAAGTGAAGTTTGTGCAGTGAAAACTACGACTGAGAAGGTACTCAGGAAGCTTAATGGTCTGAGGGTGGATAAATCTCCTGGACCTGATGGAATGCACCCTCGGGTTCTGAAGGAAGTAGCTGGAGAGATTGCGGAGGCACTAATGATGATCTTTCAAGAATCAATAGATTCTGGTATTGTACCGGATGACTGGAAAATTGCAAATGTTACTCCGCTATTTAAGAAGGGTGGGAGGCAGCAGAAAGGAAACTATAGACCTGTTAGCCTGACATCAGTGGTTCGGAAGTTGTTGAAATCGATTGTTCGGGATGTGATTATGGAATACCTGGAGGCACATGACAAAATAGGCCAAAGCCAGCGTGGTTTCATGAAAGGAAAATCCTGCCTGACAAATATACTGCAATTCTTTGAGGAAATTAAAATAGGGTGGACAAAGGAGATGCAGTAGATGTTGTGTACTTGGATTTTCAGAAGGCTTTTGACAAGGTGCCACACATAAGGCTGCTTAGCAAGATAAGATCTCATGGAATTACAGGCGAGTTACTAGTGTGGGTACTAGCATTACTAGCATTGGCTAGTTGGCAGAAAACAGAGAGTGGGAATAAAGGGATCCTATTCTGGCTGGCTGCCGGTTACCAGTGGAGTTCCACAGGGGTCAGTGTTGGGACCGCTGCTCTTTATGATGTATATCAATGATTCGGACTATGGGATTAATGGATTTGTGGCTAAATTTGCCAATGATACAAAGATAGGTGGAAGAGCGGGTAGTCTTGAGGAAATAGAGGGTCTGCAGAGAGACTTAAGATAGTTTAGGAGAATGGGCAAAGAAGGGGCAACTGAATTACAATGTTGGAAAGTACATGCTCATGCACTTTGGTGGAAGAAATAAACGGGCATACGATTATTTAGATGGGGAGGGAATTCAAAATACAGAGATGCAAAGGGACTTGGGAATCCTTGTGCAGGATACCATTATGGTTAACCTCCAGGTTGAGTCAGTGGTGAAGCAGATGAATGCAATGTTTGAATTCATTTCTGAAGGTATAGACTCCTTTTCATTGACTACAGCTCTGCCTTTAATACCATCATTCCAAATAAACTGATTCCCAAGCTTCAGAACCTGGGCCTTAGCACTCAGATCTGCAGCTGGATCTTCAACTTCCTCACGGACAGGACCCAGGCTGTAAAAATAGGGGACAAGCTCTCCTCTACAATCACTCTGAGCACCGGTGCCCCACAAGGCTGTGTACTCAGCCCCCTGCTGTACTCACTGTACACCCATAATTGTGTAGCCAAGTTTCCATCGAACTCTATATATAAGTTTGCTGATGACACCACAATTGTAGGCCGTATCTCGGGTAATGATGAGTTTGAGTACAGAGAGGAAATTAAGAACCTGGTGGCATGGTGCGAAATCAATAACCTATCCCTCAATGTCAGCAAGACGAAGGAATTTCAGACTTCAGAAGGAGTAGCGGACCGCACGACCCAATTTACATCGGTGGTGCACAAGTGGAACAGGTCAAAAGCTTTAAGTTCCTCGGGGCCAATATCACAAATGACCTGACTTGGTCAAATCAAGCAGAGTTCACTGCCAAGAAGGCCCACCAGTGCCTTTACTTCCTGAGAAAGCTAAAGAAATTTGGCCTGTCCCCTAAAACCCTCACTAATTTTTATAGATGCACCATAGAAAGCTTCTTCTAGGGTGCATCACAACCTGGTATGGAAGTTGTCCTGTCCAAGACTGAAAGAAGCTGCAGAAGATCGTGAACACAGCGTAGCACATCACACAAGCCAATCTTCCGTCCTTGGACTCACTTTACACCACATGCTGTCAGAGCAGTGTTGCCAGGATAATCAAGGACACGACCCACCCAGCCAACAGACTTTTCGTCCCTCTTCCCTCCGGGAGAAGGCTCAGGAGCTTGAAGACTCGTACGGCCAGATTTGGGAACAGCTTCTTTCCAACTGTGATAAGACTGCTGAACGGATCCTGACCCAGATCTGGGCCGTACCCTCCAAATATCCGGACCTGCCTCTCGGTTTTTTTTCACTACCTTACTTTCCATTTTTCTATTTTCTAATTATGATTTATAATTTAAGTTTTTAATATTTACTAATTTTTACTATTTTTACTATTTAATATTTGTAATCCAGGGAGTGGGAAGCGCAGAATCAAATATCGCTGTGATGATTGTACGTTCTAGTATCAATTGTTTGGCAACAATAGAGTATAATGTATAAGACTATAAGGCATAGGAGCAAAATTAGGCCACCTGGCCCATCGAGTCTGTTCCACTATTCAATCATGGCTGATCCTTTTTTTACCTCCTCCTCAACCCCAGATCCCAGCCTTCTCCCTGTAAGCATTGATGCCATAACCAATCAAGAACCTATCAATCTCTTCCTTAAATACACCCAACGACCTCATCTCCACAGTTGCATGTGGCAGCAAATTCCATAAGCTCACCACCCTTCAGCTAAAGAAATTTCTCTGCATCTGTTTTGAAAGGGCACCCCTCTATCCTGAGGCTGTGCCCTCTTGTCCTAGACTCCCCTACCACGGGAAACATGCTTTCCATATCTACTCTGTCTAGGCCTTTCAACATTCGACATGAGATCCCCACTCATCCTTCTAAATTCCAATGAGTACAGACCCAGAGCCATCAAATGTTCCTCGTATGATAAACCTTTCATTCCTGGAATCATCCTTGTGAACCTCCTCCCCAATGCCAGCATACCTCTTCTAAGATGAGGAGCCCAAAACTGTTCACAGTACTCGAGCTGAGGCCTCACCAGTGCCTTACAAAGCCTCAGCATCACATCCTCGCTCCCATATTCTAGACTTCTTGAAATGAATGCTAACATGGCATTTGCCTTCCTCACCACCGACTCAACTTGCAAGTTAACCTTCACGGTGTTCTGCACAAGGACTCCCAAGTCCCTTTGCGTCTTAGATGCCTGGACTAGAAAATAGCCCACACATTGATTTCTACTACCAAAGTGCAGGACCATGCATTTTCCAAAGTCTGGTGTATACACCACGCCTGGTGTACAAGAGCAGGGATGTGATGTTAAGGCTCTAAAAGGCACTCATGAGACCACACTTGGAGTATTGTTTGCAGTTTTGGGCTCCTTATTTCAGAGAGGATATACTGACATTAGAGAGGGTTCAGAAGAGATTCACAAGAATGATTCCAGGAATGAAAGGTTTACCATATGAGGAACGCCTGGGAGCTCTTGGGCTGTATTCCCTGGAGTTCAGAAGAATGAGGGAGAATCTCATAGAAACATTCCGAATGTTATAAGGGCCCAAACAGATTAGATATGGCAAAGTTATTTCCCATGGTCGGGGAGTCTAGGACAAGAGGGCATGACTTCAGGATTGAAGGATGTCCATTTAGAACAGAGATGAGGAGAAATTACTTTAGTCAAAGAGTGGTAAGTCTGTGGAATTTGTTGCCATGAGTGGCTGTGGAGGCCGTCATTGGGTGTATTTAAGGCAGAGACAGATAGGTTCTTGATTAGCCAGGACATCGAAGGGTAGGAGGTGAAAGCAGGGGAGTGGAGATGACTGGGAGAATTGGATCAGCCCATGATTGAATGGTGGAGCAGACTCGATGGGCCGAATGGCCTACTTCTATTCCTATATCTTATAGTCTTATGTTGTGCAGAGCTAATTACAAACTTAATCCCTCATAAATTAATTATTTCTCCCTCCGTCCTCTGTACACAGTGTTCATCTTCCTCTGTTCTACATACACTGAGTCCATCTCCCTCCATTTCCCATACACAATGTCCATCTCCCTCCATTCCCCGTACACAATGTCTATCTCCCTCCATTCCCCGTACACAATGTCCATCTCCCTCCATTCCCCGTACACAATGTCCCCTCCATTCTCCATACACGATGTCCATCTCTCTCCATTCCCCATACAGAATGCCAATCTCCCTCCATTCCCTGATCATCCATGTGTCTGTCTAACAGCAACTAATCCACCTCTATCATATCTGCTTCCACCACCATGCCTGGGAGTACACTCAGGCATCCCACTCACCTTAAATGTGTCCCCTCTGGTACTCGATATTTGAACTTTGGGGAAAAAGATGCTTTCTGTCTACTCTGCATGTACATCTTCTAATCTTATAAACCTCCAGAAAGCCTCTCCTCAGCCTCCACCGCTCCAGGGGAAACAACCCAATTTGTCCAATGTCTCTTTGTTACTCACACCCTCTAACCCAGGCAGCCCCCTCGTGAACCTCTTCTGCACCCTCTCCCAAGCCCCCTCACCCGTCCAGTAATAGGGACAACCAGAACAGCACACAGTACTCCAAGAGCGGACAGACCAGAGTCTAACACGTCTGCAGTGTGACTTCCCAACTCTTGTACTCAAAGCCTGACCGATGAAGGCAAACAAATTGTCCGCCTTCTTCACCACCATGTCTATCTCCACAGGGCTGTGGACTTGAACCCTGAGATCCCTCTGTACATCAATACTGTTAAGGGTCCTGTCATTAACTGACTCTTTACATTTGACCTCTGAAAGTGCCTTCATGCAGCTGGGAGTGGCACTGAGGACAAGCTGCCACTACCTATTAAATGCTCCCAACGCCTTGCGTCTCAACTAGCTTCGAACAGCCAAGTCCATTTCCTGGGCTTCACATGTAGTCGAGCTGTTATGCCTGCCCGAACCCTTTCTACTGACAGGGAGAAGGGGCAGATGCGGGTTACTGGTGCCTTAAAACCAGCCGCTTCAGGCAGATGAGGTGTGCCAGCCATGGCTGGCAGCTCAGCTGGAAGGAGAACTCTGATCCTGAACCTCTGCTGCCTTGTTGGGTTGTGAGTCAACCCCGGGGAAAGATCTGGAGCAGGAGACCCTAAGGCAGTCCTACATTAAGTTCAATGCTACTTTCCTTTGGATTCAGCAGATGCGTGGAGGGGGGAGCTTACTGCACGGGCAACAGCTTGCTCTCCGTATCGTACTGCCCAGGTTTGTGTATCTAGACAGCTGGGATACAACATCCAGCGTCGACCCTGGCTAATGGAGGCTTCAGCTCAGCCCAAAGTGCAACACCTCACACTTGTCCAGGTTAAACACTATCTGCCATCTCTCTGCCCATCTCCGTAACTGACCAATATCCTGCTATATCCTTTGGCAATATTCTACATGGCCAATTCTTGTGTCGTCTACAAACTTACTAACCCTCCTGCCCACATTCTGACCCAC
Source organism: Mobula birostris (assembly GCF_030028105.1). Taxonomy (NCBI): domain Eukaryota; kingdom Metazoa; phylum Chordata; class Chondrichthyes; order Myliobatiformes; family Myliobatidae; genus Mobula; species Mobula birostris. The sequence goes on from NC_092398.1 coordinate 35,931,052, forward strand.
TTCATTCTTCCGTCTCCTTCTGCCATCCACTCCTCTCCTCTCTCTCCCCATCTCCCCTCCGTATTCCTCCTAGCTTCCACCCTCCCGTCTCCCACGCACTCCTGTCTCTCCTCTACCCGATCCCTCACTGCCCTCCCTCCTCAGCATTTCCCCAGTGAGTGGGGTACTGTACAGTTTGGGAAGGAGGGAGATTGAGGTCACTCACCGATTGGCCCTCGTTCCTCACCAGTGTCCCCATTCACCTCTTCCTCCTGAGGTAACCTCCAAAGCTTCTCTTCCACCTTCTGGACCCTGCCCTCCGTGAGGAGCTGGTAGAGACAGCGCTGGATGGCAACCTTCGGGCAGCCCAGCCGCTGGGACAGGGTCAGTGCCGAGGTCGGTTCTCGTCCCCTCAGTTCTGACAGGACCTTGGCTCCGTCAGCATGGGATTCTGGAGGGGAGAAAGGAGTCGGGTCAGGGTTACATTGCATCCAGCAAGGACCAACTCCCTCTCTCTCACACCCAAACCACCCTCTCTCACCCTCTCCTACCTTTCCCTCCCATCCCCACACTGCCACCCTCTCCCCTTGCCACCCTCACCTTCTACTCCCCTCCCTGTCCCCACCCTCCCCTCCATCTCCCCTCCTGCCCCCACTCTTCCCTGTCTCACTTTCCATCCTCCACTCGCTCCTTCCCTCTGTGTAGTCTGAACCTATTCTCCATCCCCACTTCTCTTTGCCCCCATTTTCTCTCCCCCTCTCTGTTCCCCATATCTATCCTTTCCTCCTCCTCCCCCTCAATCCCAGTTTGCTCCTGCCTCCCTACTCCCTCCTATCCCCAATCTTCCCCCACTCCATCCTAACAACACACACACTCACACCAACCCCCTCTGTGTGTGTGTGTGTGTGTGTGTGTGTGTGTGTGGGGTTGGGAAAGAGGATGCAGATGAGTGTTCCCCTCCCCTGAATGCGTCCCCTCAACATCACCCAGAGCTCTCTCCTCTCTGCCCTGTCCCATGGCTTTCAATCCCTCTAGATCAGAGGGACCCTGGGGTATGGGGACACGGTTCCCTGAAAGTGGAGTCACAGGTAGACAGGGACCCTAGGGAGTGTTGTAGATCAGAGGGACCCTGGGGTACGGGGACACGGTTCCCTGAAAGTGGAGTCACAGGTAGACAGGGACCCTGGGGAGTGTTGTAGAACAGAGGGACTCTGGGGTACGGGGACACGGTTTCCTGAAAGTGGAGTCACAGGTAGACAGGGACCCTGGGGAGTGTTGTAGAAAACAGAGGGACCCAGGGGTACGGGGACACAGTTCCCTGAAAATGGAGTCACAGGTAGACAGGGACCCTGGGGAGTGTTGTAGAACAGAGGGACCCAGGGGTACGGGGACACGGTTCCCTGAAAGTGGAGTCACAGGTAGACAGGGCACAGATAGGGTGAATGTGCACTGTCTTTTCCTCCAGGGCTGGGCAATCAGGAACCAGAGGGCACAGGTTTAAGGTGAGAGCGGAGAGAGATTTAATGGGGGCCCGAGGGGCAACTGTTTCACCCGGAGGGTGATCCGTCTATGGAACGAGCTGCCAGAGGAAATGGTTGAGGCTGGAACATTAACGACATGTCCTTGGACAGGTAGACGGATAGGAACGGTTACGGGGCAAACGGCACCGGCTCAGCTGGGGCTTCTTGGTTAGTATGACCAGCAGGGCCGAATGGTCTGTTTGCATGATATTGCGCTGGGATGGGAGTTTCAATTGCTCCCGGTACACGGCAGGACTGTAAAACGAAACTGAAAGGGATGTTCCTGACTGGCAAGACAACCACCGCGGGTCGTCGGCGTCCGTGGACGCTGAACCTGGTTGGGTGGTCCGGGTGGACGTGGGTTTAACCCGGGATGTTAATTCGGCCTTAGTCCCCGTGTGGCTAGCCTCATTCCCCGGAACCTGACCGAATGTCGTTCCCCCTGTCTCCGCTGTGTCCGCCGGAATCAGTTCCGGTTACCGAGATCCCGATCCCGTGCCGCTGGAATACTCCCCGGAATCAGTGTCGGTTACCTGGACCCCGTTCACCTGGCACTCGAGCATCCATGTCTGTCGGCCGAGGACACCGACTGACCGGGCTGCTTCTCCCGCTTTGCGCCCGGGGCAGGTTCGGTTCCGCCCATGGGGCGGGACGGCGTCTCACCGCTGCTCCGTCAACCGGTCTCCGGGCTCAGATACTCATTACACACAGCCGGAGGGGTGGGGGGGGGCGGGGTTGAGTGGCTGTGAGTCACTCGAAGAAGGAGTCGGTCTCTGTCAAGAAGTTTGTAAAGTTGTACTGAAGTTGAAAACGGCGGAGACGAAGGGAACGAGCGGCTGACGAGAACTCGGGAGACGCTGGGTTCACAGCTGAGGAGGAAATGGAAAGAGTGGTGAGGGGAACACTCAACCGTCTTCACAGAGAAATGGAAGTTTGCACAACACCGACGCCGAGCTTGGGTTCCTTCTCGATGTCGAGGGACTGTGTTCCGGCGCCGACAGTAACGACCTAAAGAAGTGCGAACATTCGGGCGAATTGTACAGCTCTGATGAGAGCAGCTATGTGAAGAAATTTTTGGATTGCAGAATGTTGCTGTCAAGGCGGGTCAACATGAAAATATCAAGACCTGAAGAGCTGCTCGAACTTGTTGTTCAGTATGGAGATGAGAGCGTCTTCCCCAGAACATTGCTATTCAGATAATGCCAACCACCGCAGTTTCCATCGCCAGCTGTGGGAGATCATTCAGCAAGTTAAAACTAATACCTCCACGGGTCAAGGCAGACTCTGTGATCTTGCTCTGCTGAGCGTAGAAAGAGAAGAAACTAAAAAAACTGACTGAATTTGCATCACTGAAAGCAAGGAAGGTACAGTGATACTTTTCATGTAGTGCCATAATTTGTTAATTAAAAGATTAACCAGCTCGACTTGTGTTTTTGAGCTGATATTATGGTAAAGTTATCTAACGGATGGGTGTCAGATGTTTGGACAGGGGCGCAATTTCGGCACTATTTTCCGTAGGTACGCCCCTGTGAGGGGGTGGTGAGGGAGGTCAAGGGGTTGGGGGTGAGGGGGTTGAAGGGAGTGAGGTAGGGGTGGAGGTGAGGGCTTGGGGTGAAGGGGTGGAGAGGAGGGGTTCGAGGGGAATGGAGATGCGGGGTTGAGGGGTGGAGGTGAGGGGATGGGGACGTGGAGGAGGGGGATGAGGGAGAAGAGGGTGGGGAAGGGGATAATGGTGAGAGGGTGAGGGGGATGTAGGGAGGGAGGAATGGGGGAGTGGGGATAAAGGGCGATGGGGTGAGGGGAGGGGCTGTGGGGATGAGGGGGCAGTGAGGAAGGTCAAGGGGGGTGGAGGTGCGGGAGGGTTGAGGTGAGGGGGGTTTGAAGGGAGTGGAGGTGAGGAGTTGAGGGTGAAGAGGTGGAGAGGAAGGGTGAGAGGCGGTGGAGATGAGCAGTGTGAGGGGTGGAGGTGAGGGGCATTGAGGGAGGTGAGGGGATGTGGACGAGGGGGATGAGGAAGAGGGTGGGGAAGGGGATAATGGTGGGAGGATGATGGGGTGATGGGGAAGGAATGGGGAATGAGGGGGAGTGGGATGGGGCAGTAGGATGTGGAAGAGGGGGTGAGGGGGGGTGGGGAGGAGGGTGGAGGGTGATGTGGTTTGAGGGGGTGAGGGGGAGGGTGACGGGTGGAGTGGGGGATGGAAGGGGGAGTCTGAAGTGAGTAGATGAGGGAAGATAGGGAGGAGGGGAGATGAGGGGTGGAGGGAAAAATGATGGGAGGAGGGGGATGGGGAGGAGGAGGTTGGAGTGAGGCATAGAAGAGGAAGGTTGGGGAGTAGGTGAGGGAGGGGAAGGGTGGAACATGAGGACTGGGGAAGAGAGGGGGATTGGATAAGGGGTGAGGTGCGAAGAGGGGGAGGGGAAGACTGAAGACGGAGGGATGGAAGGGGGGAGGAACGAGAGAGCACTACGGGTGGACATGAACGGTGTGGGTCAAAGTGCCTGTATCCCGGCAATATGCTCTGTGAATTACTCTGTGAATTCAATTCTACCTGCTCCACATTACAGAGAAAGTGTGGAGCAGGTAGAATTGAAGTGTATTGGGATTTCATCAAATGCTCATAGGTGTGTAGTGGAGATGATCCTGATTGATTGCCTCCCAGCCTGGTTCGGAAACACTAATACCCAGGAACAGAAACCCCTTCAAGACGTAGGGGATATGGCCCAGTCCGTTGCGGGTAAAGCCCTCCTCATCACTGTCAGAAGAAAGCATCATCCATTGTCAGGGACCCCACCATGCAGGCCAGGCTCTCTTCTCACTGCTGCCATCAGGCAGGAGGTACAGGAGCCTCAGGTCCCACACAGCCAGGTTCAGGAACAGTTATTATCCCTCAACCATCAGGCCTCTGAACTAGAGGGGATAAGTTCACTCACCTCAACGCAGAACCGTTTCTTCCCCCAAGCCATCAGACTCCTCAATACCCAGAGTCTAGACTGACATCTACATCATTTATTATTATATTGTAATTTATCCCCTACTGTGCCTATTGTCTTGTTTATAAATTATTGTACTGCCCTGCACTGTTTTGTGCACTTTATGTAGTCCTGTGTAGGTCTGTAATCTAGTGTAGTTTTTGTGTTGTTTTACATAGTCTAGTGTAGCCTTGTGCTGTCTCACATAGTCTAGTGTAGTTTTGTGTTGTTATGATTATGAAGATACGTAGTCCTCTTGTGGCTAAAGGGATCAGGAGGTATGGAGGAAAGGCTGGTACAGGGTTCTGAGTTGGATGATCAGCCATGATCATACTGAATGGCGATGCAGGCTCGAAGGGCCGAACGGCCTACTCCTGCACCTATTTTCTATGTTTCTATTGTCATTTAGTAATGCATGCATTAAGAAATGATACATTATTTCCTCTGGCATGATATCACAAAACACAGGACAAACTCAAGACTGAAAAAACTAACGAAACCACATAATTATAACATATAGTTACAAACAATACCATAACTTGATGAAGAAGTCCATGAGCATAGTAAAGTTCAAAGTTTCTCAAATGTCCCACGTCTCATGCAGACAGGAGAAGCAAGAAAAACTCTCCCTGCCATGCCAACCACAATCCAACTCCAAAAACTTCAAGCTCTGATCAGCTCTCTGACACCGAGTACTGAGCACCATCTCTGTCCGAACGATTCAACCTCCTTCTTGGTCGCCAAAAGCAGGCAAGGCCGGGGGTTTTGAGGCCTACCCTCTGAAAGATTCACGACCACACAGTAACGACAGCAGCGAACGGGCATTTCAGAAATTTCTCCAGATGTTCCTCTGTGCTTTCACGTCCATTCTCCATCAAATCAGAATTGTCCACGGCCCCTATTTAACAGATACGATACCATTTTCACCGGAGAGCTGCGCACGCATGGCACGCTGCCATCTTCTCCTCCCGCCTACTGTTTCATGGAGCACCAGGGTTCTAGAGGAACATTGTTTTGTTTTTACTGTGTACTGTACCAGCAGCTAATAGACTTGCCTTGCCTTGAACGGGTTTCACAAGCTACAGACTTGTGTTCAAGGACTCTACAAGTCACGTTCTCAGTATTATTTATCGATCTCTCTGTGTGTCTGCACAGTGCACCTACCTTTGTCTATGGGTTGTTTTCAGTGCTTGAGTGCAGTTTATTTTTATTAATTCTATTTTATTTACTGCGAATGCCCGTAAGAAAATGAATCTCAGGGTAGAATTTGATGATGAACCTTTGAACTTGTAAAAGCTGGATGAGTGAATTGGTGAATCATGAGTATGTAAGAAGTCCGTTCTGGAGTCTGACAACAGTGGGAGCGAGGTGTGTGTCATTTGCCTCTCCTCCTGCCTGACCTCAGCTGGGGTGCCATCTCAGTCGGTGCCTATCACCGTATTTTCTGAGGTCTTCATGGTCACCGTCTGCACTGTCTTAACTCAGGAGAGCGAGGAGCATCATTTCACCTTGGTACCCAGGCCAGCAATCTTCCTCTGACTCTGAGTTTGGTAAAAAAACACATCAACATAAGGTACTGGAGGAACTCATCGGGTCAGGCAGCATCTGTGGACAGAGAGAGTGTGAGGGACAGTTCTCAACCAGAAACACCGCATGTCCATCTCTGTCCACTGTCTGACCCTCTGAGTTCCTCCTGCAATAGTTCTTTTTCACGCTTCTTTCTTCACTGAGAAGATGACAGAGCATCACAATAACTCTGTACCTACTCACCGTCTGAATCAGGCGACAGGGGTACAAACACCAATGAACCAGACATGTCCAAGCATCATCCCTGATGAAGATGGCAGAGTTTGTCATTGATCAAAATTGATACGTGTACCTGGTTGGAAGCCCAGAAAGAGTCCCTACTTACTTACCTATGAGTCCATCACGACTATGGGGTCATAGGCTGCCGATAGCAGCTCACCAGTTCTCTGTCCTGGGCAAGTCTCCATCTTCTGGTTGTAACCTTCCTCTCCCGGGGATGAGATCTTTGGAGCTTCTGTAGCTCGGGGTTTACACAGGATGAGGTTACTGGCCCCATGTGCATCCTCCTCCTCGATAGAGTGGGTGTGGAGAGGATGTTTCCTGTGGTGGGGGAGTCGAAGACCAGAGCACACACCCCGAGAATAGAGGGACGTCCTTTTAGAACAGAGAAGAGGAGGAATTTCTTCAGCCAGAGGGTAATGAATCTGTGGAATTCATTGCCACAGGTGGCTGTGGAGGTCAAATTATTGGGTATATTTCGATAGTTTCATGTAATATCAGAGAATACAAAATACAACCTGAAATTCTTGCTCTTCACAGACATCCACAAAAAAATAGAAGGGTACCTCAAAGAATGAGTGACAGTAAAAATGTTAGAACCCCTACTTTCCCTCCCACACACAAGTGGTAGCAAAGTATCCACCCTCCCCTTCCTCTCCCCCACTTACTACAGCAAGAAGCATTAGTACCCACCAAGCAAGCGATAGCAAAGCCCCTAAGAGAGATCATGTTCTGGGTATTGAAAAACTAATTGTTCACCCAACAATTAGACATGCTACAGGCACCCTCCCTAGCAAAGGGGCAGAGAGGTGTCACACTTTCCACAGTGAGTGGGGAGACTAACAAAACAAAAAAAAACTTGGTGATTACGATGCTAAAGTCTGCTGTGTCACTTTCTGAGTTCTCCGACTTTAAGGCAGAGGTTGATAGATTCTTGATTAGTCAGGCCATGAAGGCAGGAGATTGGGGCTGAGAGAAGTATTGGATCAGCCATGATGAAATGATGCAGCAGACTCGATGGGCCAAATGGCCTAATTCTGCTTCTATATCCCTTTTTTTTAATTTTATTTTTATTTGGATAAGGAATTCACAAGTATCATGTACTTTTTCCACACTTATAACCTTTTCCATTTTTTTATATGTATAAAACTATAATTACTTATACATTCTTAAGTACACATTGAGATGATATAAAAGGAAATTAGACACTTAAATAGGTAATTATGTACAGTGGTAATTCTAATCTATTAGGCTGAGTAATGGTATTAGTTGTTAAGAAACATAGTAACAATAGTTTCCATAAATCTCTTCTGGACCAATTCTTCTGGTCCAAAATGTTGTATGTAAGCCTATGTAACAACCATTGTAGGTGTTTATATCCTAACTTGTTCATGCTTGCTCCTGCCCGCAGACATAATTATCCAATCCCTATGTACTTATTTTCTTAATTTTATCATTTTTTATCCCTTTCCCAAATCTTTTCCTTTACTTGTATTAATTTTCTATTTTCCAAAAGAAAACAAAAACAGTAAACATTTAGACTGGGGGCGCTTACGTTAGCGATATTACTGTGTTGATGAGAAGAGCAGTATAAATCATTAGGAGAGCCATCTAAAGTCTGCTCGCATTGGGGTTATATATTCAATCCATTTATTCCAGATTTGATAAAATTTTTCTTTTTGAATTCTCAGGGAGTAAGTCAACTTTTCCATTTTAAATATTGCCTTTTTTTAAAAAAATTTTATTTTTATTTGGATAAGGAATTCACAAATATCATGTACTTTTTTCACACATATAACCTTTTCCATTTTTTTATATGTATAAAACTACAATTATTTATACATTCTTAAGTACACATTGAGATGATATAAAAGGAAAATAAACATTTAAATAGATAATTATGTACTGTGGTAAATCTAACCTATTAGGCTAAGTAATGGAATTAGTTGTTAAGAAAAATGGTAATAATAGTTTCCATATAACCCTTCTGGACCATTTCCACTGGTCCAAAATGTTGTATATAAGCCTATGTATCAACCATTGTAGGTGTTTATATCCTAATTTGTTCATGCTTGCTCCTGCCCGCAAACATAATTATCCAATCCCTATGTACTTATTTACTTAATTTTTTCATTTTTTATCCCTTTCCCAAATCTTTCCCTTTACTTGTGTTAATTCTCTATTTTCCAAAAGAAAACAAAAAAAACAAACATTTAGACTAGGGGTGCTTACGTTAGCAATATTACTGTGTTGATGAGAAGAGCAGTATAAATCATTAGGAGAGTCATCTAAAGTCTGCTCACATTGGGGTTATATATTCAATCCATTTATTCCAGATTTGATAAAATTTTTCTTTTTGAGTTCTCAGGGAGTAAGTCAACTTTTCCATTTTAAATATTTCCAAGGTAATTTCGTACCAATCTTCTAATGTAGGTGGTATTGGATTTAGCCATTTTCTAGTAATTGATTTCTTACTTGCCGCTAAGAGGGCCTGCAGCAACTTTATATCTTCCTTCTGTTCAAGAAACAATACATGCCCCAAATAGAGCGTCTCAAAGTTCAGAGGTATCTGGGACCTAAGTACCTTTACTAATGTTCTATGAATACCTTCCCAAAATAGACTTAATTTAGGGCAATCCCAAAAAATATGAAAATGATTTGCCTCCTTGGAGCCGCACCTTCTCCAACACATCACATTTGTATCTTTATATTTTTCCTGATATGGGGTCTTGAAGTATCTTATAATGTTTTTCCAACAATGTTCTCTCCAAGTCAAAGAATTAGTCGAGGACCATTGAAAGCTGCAGATTTTCTCCCAAGCCTCCTCTGAAAGTACCAACCTCGCTTCTTTCTCCCACTTCTCTTTAATATACAGTGTATTTACATTTTTAGCATGGGAGAGTGCATTATATAATCGAGAAACTGATTTACTAGGTATTGAACTGCAAGCTGAATTCAGAACAGGGGTTATCTGTGAGGCATAAAAATAATTTCTCAGGCAAGGAAGAACCATACCTCCTCCTTCCTTCCCTAACTGTTGATAGGTCTGCATATCTACAACTCTGGTTAACATAGTTTCGTACTTGAATGTACCTAAAAAAGTCATTATGTTCTAGGCCACGTTTGTCCTGCAGGATTTGGAAACTTTGTAATACTCTTTTATCTATAAATGAGAGGTAGGTTGTAAGACCTTTCTTTATCCATAGCTCAAATCTTTTATCTCCTCTGTTGGGAAGGAATTCAGTATCATATGCACACCATCTAAAGAGTTTTAACATGTTATTAATTCCACATGAATTAACCACCTTCTGCCATACTTTTAATGTAAGATTTATCCAAGCGTTTTTAAATTTTTCCAACTGGGCCATCAATCCTTTGTCAGCTATTGAGGCCTGAAGAGGAAAACTGTCAACTAATCCAAATTCTGTTTCCTTCCATCTAGCCTTATATTCCCTATTACACCAATATAACAGAGGGGTTATCTGTGAGGCATAAAAATAATTTCTCAGGCAAGGAAGAACCATACCTCCTCCTTCCTTCCCTAACTGTAAGGTGTTATATCGAATTCTAGGTTTCTTTCCTTGCCAAATGAAGCGGGAAATCCATTTGTCCTATTCCCTGAATTGATTATCATCCACCTCCACCGGTAAAGTATGGAAAAGATACAATAACCGAGGAAGAATATTCATTTTTATAGTATTTATCCTTGAATTTAAACTTAAGAAGGGGATAAGATTCCATCTATGCATATCTGCTTTTATCTCTGAGATTAATGGCCCATAATTTACCTGTGACAGTGTTGAAAGATCCTTCGGCAGGGTTATTCCTAAATATTTTAATGATTTAGCTTCCCACTTAAGATCATATGTATCCTGCAATTTTTTGGATGGTGTATAATTTAGGGACATAACCTACGTTTTCTTTATATTTATTTTATAACCTGATATTTTCCCAAAGTCATCCAACAGTGTAAACAATCCTATAAATGATTTTTCTGGTTCACTCAGATAGACCAAAACATCATCTGCGAATAACGCCACTTTCTGTTCAATCCCTGCCACCTTGATACCTTTTACGATTTCGCTCCGTCTTATTAGTTGGGCAAGCGGTTCAATATATAGCGCAAAAAGGAGAGGAGAAATTGGGCATCCCTGTCTAGTGCCTCTCTCTAAGATGAAGGAGTCAGAGAGGTCCCCATTTATCTTAATTCGGGCTGTAGGCCTGTCATATAGAGTCTGAATTACTTTAATAAACTTTTCTTGAAAGCCGAATCTTCCTAACACTGTGTATAGGAATGCCCAACTAACCGAATCAAAAGCTTTCTCACCATCCAATCCTACTACCATTGTCTCTGTCTCGTTCTTATTAACCTGTTCTAATATGTGCAGAGTTCTCCTTATGTTGTCCTGTGTTTGTCTTTGTTGAATAAATCCAGTCTGGTCTAAGTGGATTAGGCCAGGTAAAAGCTTTTCCAATCTGCGCACTAATATAGATGTAAATAGTTTGTAATCTAAATTAAGAACACTAATTGGCCGATAATTGTCACATTCTAGTTTATCTTTACCCTCTTTAGGAATAACTGAAATAATCGCTTCTCTCCAGGAAGGTGGAGTTTCTCCTCTCTGCAAGATCCAATTAAAGGTGTTAAGTAGTAATGGGGCTAACTGTGTCTTCAGGGACTTGTACCACTCTGAGGTAACCCATCAGAACCCGGGAACTTTCCAGCCTTTAACCTAGAGATGGCCACGTTCAGTTCTTTGACAGTTACTGGTTCTAATAAACTTTCATTTTGTAAATCTGTAAGTTTAGGTAGATCTAAAAAATTCAATACACTGTCTATATAGGGCTCATTGGGGGCCCGGGGTTGGGAGTACAGCTCTCGATAATATGTTTCAAAACTCTCTTGGATTTTCCCTATTGTACTCTCCACAAGCTTTGTCTTTGGATTCTTTATTTTATGAATTGTATTGTCTGCTTGTTGTTTTCGTAATTTATATGCTAATAATCTAGCTGATTTACCTCCTACTTCATAATTCTTTTGTCTCAGGTAAAGAAAATTTCTTTGAGTTTCCAATGTATAAATATCGTCAATTTCACTTTGTAATTTCCTAATTTCCTGTTTTCGATTTGAATTACTTTTGTTGCTAACTACAACTTGAAGTTGTTTTAATTTTCCTTGAAGGTCTGCTAATTTTTGTGCATTGATTTTTTTCATGTGAGTGGTAATGGAAATAATTTTCCCTCTCAGTACAGCTTTCAATGTATCCCATAAGATCACTGGTGATGTTTCTCCCGCGTCATTAAGGTCTAGATATTCTTTGATTTCTCCCCTTAATCTCTCCATTACCTTCGGATTATTGAGTATATGTGAGTTTAGCCTCCATAGTGTTTTCCTCATTTTCCTTTCCAGGATTAGAGACATAGAGACTGGGCTATGATCCGACAGATCAATTGTTGCAATATTACAGTTTTTTATCCTGAGTCTATCTGTATTAAAGATAAAGAAATAGTCTATCCTTGAATAGGCTGAATGAGGGAAAGAGTAATATGTATAATCTTTACTAGTAGGGTGTAATTCCCTCCAGACGTCTATAATTCCCAACTCCTCCATCAATGAATTCACTTTCCAAGTCAGAGGTTTATTCTGAATAACTATTCTTGAAGAATACTACCCCTTGAGAACTGACCATTAGGTCAAAAATGTGTCTATAAAATGACCATTCACAACCTGGAGGAGCATAAACATTCAGCAATGTTATTTCTGTACCTTCTATTCTTCCTGTGATTTTTACGAACCGTCCTTCTTTGTCTCTAGTCTCTGAAATATGTTCATAATTAAGAGTACTTGATATTAAAGTAGCTACCCCTCTTTTGTGACTCAATTTATATGATGAATAAAATACATGCTCAAAGCCCATTCTTTTTAATTTTCCATGTTCAGATTGGCTCATATGTGTTTCCTGGAGGAAAGCTATTTGTGCCCTCTCTTTTTTCAATTTAGACATAATCTTATTTCTTTTAATTGGATTCAAAACCCCATTAACATTATAGGAAATTATTTTTACCAATTCAGTTTGCATTTTTCTCTAGTAGAAAAAAAAACACTCTCCTTTTCTAACCAAACAGTAAGCAATCCCTTCTCAACAGTAAACCAAGACATATAACCACACTCTAGACATTTTTGAACGTGCAACATTTGAAAATTTTTCCCGACTTCCCACAGTGAGGCCTGAGCACCGACCCGCCTCAGTTCAGAGGGATAACTTCTATCTTCACCCTGTGTTAGAAGGCCCTCAGCAGTTTGAATAATCATAGAGAATTTTCTCCTATTTATGTCTCGACCATATTGCTATCATTCAAGTTATTCCGTCTAGTTTATTTTCAGTTACCAGTTTTCATTTTACCTTTAAGTCCGATTTACTCTTTTCAGTCATTTCTCTTAATTAATCTGTGTTCTCTGTACATTCGCGTCTGAATAGTTGCAGCTTTTCCTTGTAGTTTGACACTCTGGTTCGTGTGGAGCGTCCTCGCCCCACTAACTGCCACGACTTCTGCCGAATCCTCTCCAGTAGCGACTCCGATTGGGTGATAACTTTAATAGGTAGTCCCCGGTCCGCCAGGTCCAATGTTGCCTCCTCCACCGCAGCGTAAGTTTTTTTCCCTTCGTCGTAAAAGACTCTCAGCCGAGCTGGATACAGGGTCTGGAACTTGATGTTGTTTTCCTTCAGGACTCTCCGTGTTTCCGTATATTCCTTCCGTCTGGCAAGAATCCCCAGTGCGTAGTCGTGGTCTAAACTGATTTTACGGTTGTTCCGCATGAAACCTTTCTTTTGCCATGCCCTTTTAAGCACCTCTTCCTTCGTTCTGTAACTGAGAAATCTGACCAGAATCGATCTGGGCTGGGCGCCTGCTGGAGGCTGTGGTGCCAACGCGCGGTGAGCTCTTTCTATCTGTAGGTCTTTTGCGGCCGGTATATCAAGGTTCTCTCTAAGTAGCTTCTCCACGAAGGGAATCATCAATCCGGATTTACCTTCAGTTCCTTCGGGAACTCCGTAAATCCTCACATTTTCCCTTCTCGAGCGGCCTTCTTGATCTATTAGTTTCCACTGGAGCTGGTCTTGCAGCTTCAGCATTTCTGCTATCACCTCCTCTGCGTTTTGTAGCTTCTCTTCAATTCCAACAATCCTCGCTTCGGCTTCATCTATCCGCGAGTTAGTTTTTACTATTTCTCCTTTAATATCTTCCAGCTGTTTGCTGTTATCTTGTCGGAACTCGCGAATCTCTCCGAGAATCAAGGACAGAGTCACCGATTCCCCCTCATTATCTCCGTCCTGGCTTGCCGTGGGGGAGCTAGGCCCGTCGCCTTGCTGCGTCTCTTTATGTTTATCAGCCTTCGGAGCGGACTTTTTAATCTTGTTCTTAGACATCATCCTTGCCCCTTTTATTAATATAGTTATGCAATATTAAGTATCTGTCTAAATTCGATTATGGGGCAGTTTACCTTTTTTGTCGAGAGACCTTTTCCTTACGCCGCCATTCCCTTGATGACCCGGAAGTCAATCCCATTTTAAATATTTCCAAGATAATTTCGTGCCAATCTTCTAATGTAGGTGGTATTGGATTTAGCCACTTTCTAGTGATTGATTTCTTACTTGCCGCTAAGAGGGCCTGCAGCAACTTTATGTCTTCCTTCTGTTCAAGAAACAATACATGCCCCAAATAGAGCGTCTCAAAGTTCAGAGGTATCTGGGTCCTAAATACCTTAACTAATGTTCTATGAATACTTTCCCAATATATACTTAATTAGGGCAATCCCAGAAAATATGAAAATGATTTGCCTCCTTGGAGCCGCACCTTCTCCAACATGTCACGTTTGTATCTCTATATTTTTCCTGATATGGGGTCTGCTTCTATATCTCACGGTCTTTTGCAGCTGGGTTTGGGACCATCCATGGTGGAGTTTGGAATGAGAATGGCAGAACAATATGAGGGCAATGCAGAAGGGAGGAGGGGGGGCGTTGTTCAAACCACAGTAGATTGATCACTTTAAGAATTGGTGATGCAGCCTTTTCCTCTTGTGCACCAAAACCTGGAATACTTAGCTGACTGAGATAGTACTTTACCAGACTAATGCTATGGAACGTTTCAAAACACGTCTGAAAACCTACTTCTTAAATTTGATCTACTCATTAGATTACTTAATACCTGTTGATGTTGATTACATTTACATAATTTGGTATATTCAATTACTTTCTAATTCCATATGTCTGTCTTGTGATTTTTAATTTTGTTTGGTAGTTTTATAACTATATTGATTTAGCTTTAAATGCTATGTAAAGTGTTTTGTGTATGCATCTTAATGTATGAAACATGCTATATAAAATTATTAATATCAGGTATGTATATATATATATATATATATGTCACAATATACTACCCTGAGATTCATTTTAGACCATAAGACCGTAATACATGGGAGCAGAATTAGGCCATTCAGCCCATCGAGTCTGGCTGATCCCAGATCTCACTCAACCCCACACACCTGCCTTCTCACCATATCCTTCGATGCCCTGACAGTTCAGGAAACAATCAACTTCTGCCTTAAATATACCCACGGACTTGGCCTCCACCGCAGTTTGTGGCAGAGCATCCCACAGATTTATTACTCTCTGGCTAAAGAAATTGCTCTTACCGCTGTTCTAAAGGGTTGCCCCTCAGTTCAGAGACTGTGAGCTTTAGTTCTGGATAACTGCACCATAGGAAACATCCCCCCCCCATCTCGTCCTTTCAACATTCGGTAGGTTTCAATAAGATCCCCACATTCTTCTAAATTCCAGCGAGTTCAGGCCCAAAGCTACCAAACACTCATCATATGTTAACCCCTTCATTCCCAGAATCATCCTCATGAACCTCCTCTGGTCTCTCCCCAATATCCTTTCTGAGACATGTGCCCAAAACTGTTGACAATACTCCAAGTGCAGCCTGACTAGTGTCTTATAAAGCCTCAGCATTATCTCCTTGTTTTTATATTCTATTCCCCTTGAAATAAATGCCAACATTGAATTTGTTTTCTTTACCACAGACTCAACCTGTAAATTAACCTTTTGGGAGTCTTGTATGAGGACGCCAAAGTCCCTCTGCACCTCTGATGTTTGAACCTTCTCCCTATTTAGATAATAGTCTGCACTATTGTTCCTTTTACCAAAATGTGTTATCATACATTTCCCAACACTGTATTCCATCTGCCGCTTTTTTGCCCATTCTTCCAATTTGCTCAAGTTCTGCTGCAATCACATTGCTTCCTCAGCACTACCTACCCCTCCGCCTATCTTCATATCATCCACAAACTTTGCCACAAAACCATCAATTCCATTATCCAAATTATTGACAAACGTTGTGAAAAACAGTGGTCCCAATACTGACCAGTGGTCCAATATCAACTCTCAGCTCCCTTTTACTCTTTATATATCTGAAAAAACTTAGTATCCTGCTTTATATTATTGTCTAGTTTGCCTCATATTTCATCCTTTCCCTTGTTATAGCTTTTTAGGTTGCCCTATTTTGGATTTTAAAAGCTTCCCAATAATCCAAATTTTCATTCACTTTTGCTACCTTATATGCCCTTTCCTTGGCTTTCGTGCAGTCCTTAACTTCCCTTGTCAGCCACAGCTGCCCAACTATACCATTTGAGAACAACTTCTTCTGAGGGACGTATCTATCCTGCACCTTGTGAACTATTTCCAGAAACTTCAGCCATCTCTGCTCTGCCGTCACCCCCACCAGTCCTCCTCCAACCCATCTGGGCAAGCTCCTCTCTCATGCCCCTTTATTCCATTGTGATACTGATACATGTGAGTTATGCTTCTCTCTCTCGTACTGCAGTATGAATTCAGTCATATGATGATCACTGCCTCCTAAGGGTTTCTCTACATTAAATTCCCTGATAAGATCCGGGTTATTACACAGCGCCCAATCTAAGATGGCCTTTCACTGAGAAGGCTCAAGCACAAGCTGCTCTAAAAAGCCATCTCATAGGCATTCACGAGGAAATCTGCAGATGCTGGAATTTCAAGCAACACACACAAAAAATGCTGGTGAACGCAGCAGGCCAGGCAGCATCTACAGTCGACATGTCAGGCCAAGATCCTCCGTCCTCTTCCTATAGATGCTGCCTGGCCTGCTGCGTTCACCAGCCGTTTTTGTCGTAGGCATTCAACAAATTTCCTCTCTTGTAATCCGACACCAACTTGATTTTCCCCATTCCCTTACATATTGAAGTCCCCCATTACAATTGTGTCATTAGCTCATTACATGCCTTTTCCAGCTCCCTTTACAAACTCAACCCCATATCTTGGCTACTATTTGGAGGCTTATATATGATTCCTATAATGTTTTTCTTTACCCTTGCAGTTTCTTAACTCCACCCACAAAGATTTAAAATTCTCTGTCACCTCTTTACAAAGATGTACAGTAATTCCATCTCTTACCAACAGAGCCACACCACCGTCTATGCCTTCCAGCCTGTCCTTTCTATACAAAGTATATCCTTTGATGTTAATAGAAACATAGAAAATAGGTGCAGGAGTAGGCCATTCGGCCCTTCGAGCCTGCACCGCCATTCAGTATGATCATGGCTGATCATCCAACTGAGAACCCTGTACCAGCCTTCTCTCCATACCCTCGATCCCTTTAGCCACAAGGGCCATATCTAACTCCCTCTTAAATATAGCCAATGAACTGGCCTCAACTGTTTCCTGTGGCAGAGAATTCCACAGATTCACCACTCTCTGTGTGAAGAAGTTTTTCCTAATCTTGGTCCTAAAAGGCTTCCCCTTTATCCTCAAACTGTGACCCCTCGTTCTGGACTTCCCCAACATCGGGAACAATCTTCCTGCATCTAGCCTGTCCAATCCCTTTAGAATTTTATACGTTTCAATAAGATCCCCCCTCAATCTTCTAAATTCCATAGAGTATAAGCCTAGCCGATCCAATCTTTTATCATATGAAAGTCCTGCCATCCCAGGAATCAATCTGGTGAACCTTCTTTGTACTCCCTCTATGGCAAGAATGTCTTTCCTCAGATTAGGGGACCAAAACTGCACACAATACTCCAGGTGTGGTCTCACCAAGGCCTTGTACAACTGCAGTAGTACCTCCCTGCTCCTGTACTCGAATCCTCTTGCTATGAATGCCAGCATACAATCTGCCTTTTTCACCACCTGCTGTACCTGCATGCCCACTTTCAATGACTGGTGTACAATGACACCCAGGTCTCGTTGCACCTCCCCTTATCCTAATCGGCCACCATTCAGATAATCTGTTTTCCTGTTTTTGCCACCAAAGTGGATAACCTCACATTTATCCACATTAAGTTGCATCTGCCATGAATTTGCCCACTCACCCAACCTATCCAAGTCACTCTGCATCCTCTTAGCATCCTCCTCACAGCTAACACTGCTGCCCAGCTTCGTGTCATCCGCAAACTTGGAGATGCTGCATTTAATTCCCTCATCTAAGTCATTAATATATATTGTAAACAACTGGGGTCCCAGCACTGAGCCTTGCGGTACCCTACTAGTCACTGCCTGCCATTCTGAAAAGGTCCCATTTATTCCCACTCTTTGCTTCCTGTCTGCCAACCAATTCTCTATCCACATTAATACCATACCCCCAATACCGTGTACTTTAAGTTTGCACACTAATCTCCTGTGTGGGACCTTGTCAAAAGCCTTTTGAAAATCCAAATATACCACATCCACTGGTTCTCCCCTATCCACTCTACTAGTTACATCCTCAAAAAATTCTATAAGATTCGTCAGACATGATTTTCTTTTCACAAATCCATGCTGATTTTGTCCGATGATTTCACCGCTTTCCAAATGTGCTGTTATCACATCTTTGATAACTGACTCTAGCATTTTCCCCACCACCGATGTTAGGCTAACTGGTCTATAATTCCCCGGTTTCTCTCTCCCTCCTTTTTTAAAAAGCGGGGTTACATTAGCCACCCTCCAATCCTCAGGAACTAGTCCAGAATCTGAAGAGTTTTGAAAAATTATCACTAATGCATCCACTATTTCTTGGGCTACTTCCTTAAGCATGCTGGGATGCAGACCATCTGGCCCTAGGGATTTATCTGCAATTTACCTAACACCACTTCCCTACTAACATGTATTTCCCTCAGTTCCTCCACCTCACTAGACCCTCTGTCCCCTACTATTTCCGGAAGATTATTTATGTCCTCCTTAGTGAAGACAGAACCAAAGTAGTTATTCAATTCGTCTGCCATGTCCTTGTTCCCCATAATCAATTCACCTGTTTCTGTCTGTAGGGGACCTACATTTGGCTTAACCAATCTTTTTCTTTTCACATATATATAAAAGCTTTTACAGTCAGTTTTTATGTTCCAGGCCAGTTTTCTCTCATAATCTCTTTTCCCTTTCCTAATTAAGCCCTTTGTCCTCCTCTGCTGGACTCTGAATTTCTCCCTGTCCTCATGTGTGCTGCTTTTTCTGGCTAATTTGTATGTTTCTTCTTTGGAATTGATACTATCCCTAATTTCCCTTGTCAGCCACGGGTGCACTACCTTCCCTGGTTTATTCTTTTGCCAAACTGGGATGAACAATTGTTGTAGTTCATCCATGCAACCTTTAAATGCTTGCCATTGCATATCCACCGTCAATCCTTTAAGTGTCATTTGCCAGTCTATCTAAACTCCCAACTATGACCTTTTTTCACCCACGACTCAGTGATGCCCACAACATCATTCTGACCAATCTCTAATTGTGCCATGGGTTCATCCACCTTATTCTGAACGCTACCTGAATTTAAATACACCTTCAGTCCTGCATTCTTCGCCCTTTTGTACTTAGCCTCTGTGGTATAATTTAACACTTTTCTCTGTCTGCATTTGTACCCAATCATTGGCTTGTCCTTCCTTACATTCATGTTATATCCATCATCTACTCGTAAACCTGCTGGATCATCCTCAGCTCTATCATACTGGTTCCCATTCCCCTGCTGTGTTAGTTAAACCAATCCCAGAGATCTAACAAACCTGCCCGGAAAGGTATTGATCCCCTCTGATTCAAGTGCAACCTGTCCCTTCCGTACAGGTCACACCTGCCCCAGAAGAAGTCCCGATTTTCCAGAAATCTGATTCCCTGTCCCCTGCAAAACCCAATAGCATGAATGGCAGCGATGCTTCACTGCCAGATGAACTCAACTCCTTCTATGCCCGCTTTGAAAGGGAGAACACAACTACAGCTGTGAAGATCCCTGCTGCACCCGGTGACCCTATGATCTCTGTCTCAGAGGCCGATGTTAGACTGTCTTTAAAGAGAGTGAACCCTCGCAAGGTAGAAGGTCCCGATGGAGAACCTGGTAAGGCTCTGAAAACTTGTGCCAAACAACTAACAGGAGTATTCAAGGACATTTTCTATGAGCAGAAGTTCCCACTTCCTTTAAAAAGGCCAAAATTATACCAGTGTCTAAGAAGAATAATGTGGGCTGCCTTAACGACTATCACCCAGTTGCACTCACATCGACAGTGATGAAATGCTTTGAGAGGTTGATCATGACTAGAATGAACTCCTGCCTCAGCAAGGACCTGGACCCATTGCAGTTTGCCTATCACCACAATAGGTCAGCAGCAGACACAATCTCCATGGCTCTTCACACAGCTTTAGAACACCTGGACAACACAAACACCTACATCAGGATGCTGTTCGTCGATTATAGCTCAGCATTTAATACCATCATTCCCACAATCCTGATGGAGAAGTTGCAGAACCCGGGCCTGTGTACCTCCCTCTACAACTGGATCCTCAACTTCCTAACCGGAAGACCACAATCTGTGCGCATTAGTGATAACATATCCTCCTTGCTGACAATCAACACTGGTGCACCTCAGGGGTGTGTGCTTAGCCCACTGCTCTGCTCTCTCTATACCCATGACTGTGTGGCTAGGCATAGCTCAAATACCATCTATAAATTTGCTGACGATACAAACCATTGTTGGTAGAATCTCAGGTGGTGATGAGAGGGCGTACAGGAGTGAGATATGCCAACTAGTGGAGTGGTGCCACAGCAACAACCTGGCACTCAACGTCAGTAAGACGAAAGAGGTGATTGTGGACTTCAGGAAGGGTAAAATGAAGGAAAACATACCAATCCTCATAGAGGGATCAGAGGTGGAGAGAGTGAGCAGCTTCAAGTTCCTGGCTGTCGAGATCTCTGAGGATCTAACCTGATCCCTACATGTCGATGTAGTTATAAAGAAGGCAAACAAATCCACTCAAAACTTCTATAGTTATGCCGTGGAGAGCATTCTGACAGGCTGCATCACTGTCTGGTATGGAGGGGCTACTGTACAGGACCAAAAGAAGCTGCAGAGGGTTGTAAATCTAGTCAGCTCCATCATGGGCACTGGCCTACAAAGTACCCAGGACATTCTCAGGAAGCGACGTCTCAGAAAGGCAGCGTCCATTATTAAGGACCTCCAGCACCCAGGGCAGCCCTTTTCTCACTGTTACCATCAGGTAGGAGGTTCAGAAGCCTGAAGGCACACACTCAGCGATTCAGGTACAGCTTCTTCCCCTCTGCCATCCGATTCCCAAATGGACATTAAAGGTTTGGACACTACCTCACTTTTTTCATGTACGGTATTTCCGTTTTTGCACATTTTTAAAAATCTATTCAATATATGTAATTGATTTACTTGTTTATTTATTATTATGTTTTATTTTATTTATTATTATTTTTCTCTCTCTGCTAGATTATGTATTGCATTGAACTACTGCTGCTAAGTTAATAAATTTCACGTCACATGCCGGTGATAATAAACCTGATTCTGATTCTGGTTGAATTCTTCAGCAACATATTTGCCTGCCATCTCGATCTATTCCCATCCTCACTGTCGCAGGTATTTACAGGAAAATTTTAAAAAACTATAGAATTTATGAAAATCCATGCATAAATACAGACGGACAAGCAACCTATGTGTGAAAGAAGACAAATTGCAAATACAAAAAATATCGAGAACATGAATTGTGAAAATCCTTGGTGTTTGTTCAGGAGCCTGATGGTTGAGGGGTAGTAATTGTTCCTGAACCTGGTGGTGTGAGTCCTGAGGCTCCTGTACCTCCTTCCTGATGTCAGCAGCGAGATGAGAGTATGGCCTGGACGGTGGGGATTCTCGATGAACCATCCTGTTGTCCTGCGGCAGTGCTCCGCGTAGATGTGCTCAACGGTGGGGAGGGAGTTGCCTATGATTTACTTTTCCATTCCTGGGCATTGGGTTTCGTAAGAGAGGTGCGGGTCAGTATACGGGTTGGAGAAGTATGGAGAGCTATGGTCTAAGTGGCACGTGGCCAAGTGGTTAAGGCATTCGACTAGCGACCTGAAGGTCGTGAGTTCGAGCCCCAGCCGTGGCAGCGTGTTGTGTCCTTGAGCAAGGCACTTAATCACAGATTGCTCTGCGACGACACCGGTGCCAAGCTGTATGGGTCCTAATGCCCTACCCTTGGACAACATTGGTGTCGTGGAGAGGGGAGACTTGCAGCATGGGCAACTGCTGGTCTTCCATACAACCTTGCCCAGGCCTGCACCCTGGAGAGTGAAGACTTTCCAGGCACAGATCCATGGTCTTGCAAGACTAACGGGTGCCTTACTTTATGGTCTAAGTGCAGGTTGATAAGACTAGTATGGTCTAGATGGGCCGAAGGTCCTATACCTGTGCTATAATGCTCCATGATGCAAGCAGTTAGGATACGCTCCACACTGCAACTATACAACTTTATCAAAGTCTTTGGTGCACATGCCGAATCTTTACAAACTTTGGTGTCCAGGAGGTTGTGTGGAAAGTGTAGTACTGATACCTGCCCCTATTTCCACTACACTTCCCCCAGTGTCTGGACTCCTACAGCTCGTCTGCATCAGTGGTAACAGGTCCCAATCCCAGACAGCTAGGGAGTGTGGGATTAGTCTGGGGACTGACACAGGGCTGTGGGGAGAGAGTGGGGCAGGGGGATTAGTTTGAGGACTGACACAGGGCTGTGGGGAGAGAGTGGGACAGTGGGATTAGTTTGGGGACTGACACAGGGCTGTGGGGAGAGAGTGGGACAGTGGGATTAGTTTGGGGACTGACACAGGGCTGTGGGGAGAGAGTGGGACAGTGGGATTAGTTTGGGGACTGACACAGTGCTGTGGGGAGAGAGTGGGGCAGGGGGATTAGTTTGAGGACTGACACAGGGCTGTGGGGAGAGAGTGGGACAGTGGGATTAGTTTGGGGACTGACACAGTGCTGTGGGGAGAGAGTGGGACAGTGGGATTAGTCTGGGGACTGACACAGTGCTGTGGGGAGAGAGTGGGACAGTGGGATTAGTTTGGGGACTGACACAGTGCTGTGGGGAGAGAGTGGGACAGTGGGATTAGTCTGGGGACTGACACAGTGCTGTGGGGAGAGAGTGGGACAGTGGGATTAGTCTGGGGACTGACACAGTGCTGTGGGGAGAGAGTGGGACAGTGGGATTAGTCTGGGGACTGACACAGTGCTGTGGGGAGAGAGTGGGACAGTGGGATTAGTTTGGGGACTATTTTGGAAAATTAAACGAATAAACTATTTTCGTGATTTATTTACGGATAACTGTTTTTTGTCTTTTGAAGTTATTTAATAAATACAATTTACCTAGACTGCAGTTTTTTAGATATCTACAGATTAGAAATTTTTTGAATTTTACTTTGCCTACCTTTCCGATGTCACATCAAATTGATATTATGGAAAAATTTTTAAGTTTAATCCCTTACAAAAGAGTGTAATAACAGCTATCTATGACTTAATCATGACAATCCCTTCAGGGGTATCTGATGAAATAAGGAATGAATGAGAATGAGAACTTCAATTAAGTATATCCATTGAAGACTGGGAAAAGATTCTTAAATTAGTTAATACTTCTCAATGTGTGCTAGACATACTTTAATACAATTTAAAGTGGTTCATAGAAAATATATGTCAAAAGATAAACTAGCCCGTTTTTATTCCAATATAAACCCTATGTGTGACAGATAGGTCTGAGGTGTTCCTTAACCCATATGTTTTGGTCCTGCCCTCTTTTGGAAAAAAATACTGGAAAGACATCTTTGATATTGTTTCAGCAGTTTTACGTATTGATTTACAATCTCATCCAATTACTGCAATTTTTGGATTACCACTGACTGTCTCTAATTATTTATCATCTTCGGCCTGCTGTTTGATAGCATTTGTTATGCTGATGGCCAGAAGATCCATTTTATTTAAGTGGAAAGATTTTGATTCCCCTATTACACCTCAATGGCTTTCTCAACCGATAGCTTGTTTAAACCTAGAAAAAATCAGGAGTAGCACAGTTAATTCCTCGATTAAATTCGAGGAAACTTGGGAGTCCTTTATTCAGTATTTCCATACATATGAGTTAAGTTGATTTTCTTTTTGAATCCTTTTTCCTAATATTTAATTGTTTATGGAAGGAGGAACGGACAAGGACACAATAATTATAATTGACAAATATGACAGCCCATTTTATTTTCTCTGTTTTGTTGTCTGATTAGTTTAGGGGGGTTTGTGTTTTTTTTTTGGTTTTTTTTCTTGAACAAATTTTTTGAACTTTTTTTCAGTTTCAATTATCAAGAGATCGGGAGGAACTGTCTGGATATGATATTTGGAACTCATGTTGGTATATATGATTGCTATTACTGTAACCCTGTTCTCTTGGCATTGTTATTACTGATATGTTCATTTAACTGATTATAATGCAATAAAAAGATTTGAAAAGCAAGTTTGGGGACCGACACAGTGCTGTGCGGAGAAAGTGGGAAAGTGGGATTAGATTGAGGTCTGACACAGGGTTGTGGGGAGAGAGTGGGGCAGTGGGCTTAGATTGGGCTCAAACGCAGGGTGGTGGGGAGACAATGGGGTAGTGGGATTAGTTTCGGGACTGATATAGAGCTGGAGGGAGAGAGTTGGACAGTGGGATTAGTTTGGGGAACAACACAGGACTGTGGGGAGAGAGTGGGACAGTGGGATTAGTTTGGGGATGGACACAGGTCTATGGGGAGAGAGTGGGACAGAGTAATTAGTTTGGGGACTGACACAGGGCTGTAGGGAGAGAGAGGGACAGTGGGATTAGTTTGGAGTCTGACACAAGGTTGTGTGGACAAAGTGGGACTGTGGGATTAGTTTGGGAACTGACACAGGGCTGTGGGGAGAGAGTTTGTCAGTGGGATGAGTTTGTGGACCGACACAGGGCTGTGGAGATAAATTGGGACAGTGCGATGAATTTGGGGACTGACACAGGGCTGTGGGAAGAGAGTGGGACAGTGGGATTAGTTTGGGGACTGACACAGGGCTCTTGGAGGAGTAGGATTAGTTTGGGAACTGACACAGGGCTGTGGAGAGAGTGTGGGACAGTGGGATGAATTTGGGGAATGTCACAGAGCTGTGGACATAGAGTGGGACAGTGAGATTAGTTTGAGGTCTAACACAGGGCTGTGGGAGAGAGTGGGGCAGTGGGATGAGTTTGTGGACCGACACAGGGCTGTGGGGATAAATTGGGACAGTGGGATGAGTTTTGGGACTGACACAGGGTTGTGGGGAGAGAGTGGGACAGTGGGATTAGTTTGGGGAACGACACAGGGCTGTGAGAGAGAGTGTGAAAGTGGGATTAGTTTCGGGATTGATACAGTGCTCTGAGGAGACTGTGGGGCAATGGGATTAGTTTGGGGACTGACAGTGTTGTGGGGAGAGAGTGGGACAGTGGGATTAGTTTGGGGTTTGACACAGTGCTCTGGTGGGAGAGAGTAGGACAGTGGGATTAGTTTGGGGACTGATAGAGTGCTGTGGGGAGAGAGTGGGGTAGCGGGATAAATTTTAGGTCTGTGGGAGACAGTGGGACAGAGGAATTAGTTTGGCGACTGACAGGGTTGTAGGGAGTGAGTGGGGTAGTGGGATTAGTTTGGGGTCTGATATAGTGCTGTGAGGAGAGAGTTGGATAGTGCGATCAATTTTGGGACTGACACAGGGCTGTGGGGAGCGTCGGACATTGAGATTCATTTGCGGACCGATGCAGAAGTGTGGGGAGAAAGTGGGGCAGAGGAATTAGTTTGTGGACTGACAGAGTGCTGTGTGGAGAAAGTGGGACAGTGGGATTAACTTGAGGTCTGACACAGGGCTGTAGGAGAGAGTGGGACAGAGGAATTAGTTTGGAGACTGACACAGGGTTGTGGGGAGTGAGTAGGCTAGTAGGATTAGTTTGGGGACATAGGGATGTGGGGAGAGTGTTTGACATTGGGGTAGTTTGGGGACTGTGTGTTGTGGGGAGAGAGTGGGGCAATGGGTTTAGTTTGGGGACTGACTGTGCTGTGGGGAGAGACTGGTTGGGGGATTAATTTTAGATCTGACACAGGGCTGTGGGAGAGAGTGGGACAGAGGAATTAGTTTGGCAACTGACAGAGCGTTGTAGGGTGTGTGTGGGACAGTGGGATTAGTTCGGGGTCTGACACAGGGCTGTGGGGAGTGAGTGGGACAGAGGGATTAGTGTCAGGTCTGACACAGGTTGGTGGGGAGAGAGTGGGGTATTGGGCTTAGTTTGGGGACTGACACATGACTGTGGGGACAAAGTGGGGCACTGGGTTTAGTTTGGGGTCAGATATAGTGCTGTCTGGAGAGAGTTGTATAGTGGGATTAGTTTGGGGACAGACACAGGGTTGCGGGGAGAGTGTGGGACAGTGGGATTAGTTTGGGGTCTGACTTAGGAATATGGGGAGTAAGTGTGACAGTTGACTAGTTTGAAGACTGACACAGGACTGTGGGGAGAGAGTGAGACAATGGGATGAGTTTGCAGACCGACACAGGGCTGTGGGGAGAGAGTGGGGCAGTGAGATTAGTTTGGGGACTGACATGGGGCTGTGGGAGAGAATGGGGCAGTGGGTTTAGTTTGGGTCTGACAGGGCTGTGGGGAGAGTGTTTGTCAGTGGGATGAGTTTGTGGACCGACACAGGGCTGTGGAGATAAATTGGAACAGTGCGATGAATTTGGGGAGTGCTGTGGGAAGACAGTGGGATTAGTTTGGGCACTGATATAGTGTTGTGTGGAGAAATTTGGGGTCTGATTTAGGAATATGGGGAGTAAGTGTGACAGTCGATTAGTTTGGAGACTGACACAGGACTGTGGGGAGAGAGTGGGGCAGTGTGATTAGTTTGGGGAGTGACACAGCGTTGTGGGTTGAGAGTTTGTCAGTGGGATAGTTTGGGGACTGACATAGTGATGTGTGGAAAGAGTGTGAAAGTGGGATTAGTTTCGGGATTGACACAGTGCTCTGAGGAGACTGTGGGGCAATGGGATTAGTTTGGGGACTGACCGTGTTGTGGGGAGAGAGTAGGACAGTGGGATTAGTTTTGGGACTGATAGAGTGCTGTGGGGAAAGAGTGGGGTAGGGGGATAAACCTTAGGTCTGTTGGAGACAGTGGGACAGAGGAATTAGTTTGGCAACTGACAAGGTTGTAGGGAGTGAGTGGGGTAGTGGGATTAGTTTGGGATCTGATATAGTGCTGTGAGGAGAGAGTTGGATAGTGGGATCAATTTTGGGATGGACACAGGGTTGTGGGGAGAGTGTGGGACAGTGGGATTAGTTTGGGGACTGACACAGGGTTGTGGGGAGAGAGTGGGCTAGTGGTATTTGCTTGGGGTCTGATGCAGGGCTGTGGGGAAAGAGTGTGGCAGTGGAACTAGTTTGGGGACAGACATAGGGTCGTTGGAAGAGAGTGGGACAGTGGGTGTAGTTTGGGAACTTACATAGGGCTGTGGGGAGAGAGTTAGTCAGTGGGATGAGTTTGTGGACTGAGATAGGGCTGTGGGGATAAATTTGGACAGTGGGACAGTGGGAGAGTGGGACAGTGGGATTAGTTTGGGGAACGACACAGGGATGTGGGGAGTGTGTTTGACATTGGGATAGTTTGGGGACTGACATAGGGATGTGTGGAAAGAGTGTGAAAGTGGGATTAGTTTCGGGATTGACACAGTGCTCTGAGGAGACTGTGGGGCAATGGGATTAGTTTGGGGACTGACCGTGTTGTGGGGAGAGAGTGGGACAGTGGGATTAGTTTGAGGACTGAGAGTGCTGTGGGGAGAGAGTGGGGTAGGGGGATAAATTTTAGGTCTGTGGGAGACAGTGGGACAGAGGAATTAGTTTGGTGACTGACAGGGTTGTAGGGAGTGAGTGGGGTAGTGGGATTAGTTTGGGGTCTGATATAGTGCTGTGAGGAGAGAGTTGGATAGTGGGATCGGTTTTGGCACTAACACAGGGCTGTGGGGAGCGGGGGACATTGAGATTCATTTGCGGACCAACGCAGAAGTGTGGGGAGAAAGTGGGGCAGAGGAATCAGTTTGTGGACTGACAGAGTACTGTGTGGAGAAAGTGGGATTAATTTGAGGTCTGATACAGGGCTGTAGGAGAGAGTGGGACAGACGAATTAGTTTGGAGACTGACAGGGTTGTGGGGAGTGAGTAGGCTAGTGGGATTAGTTTGGGGATATAGGGATGTGGGGAGAGTGTTTGACATTAGGGGTAGTTTGGGGACTGACTGTGTTGTGGGGAGAGAGTGGGGCAATGGGTTTAGTTTGGGGACTGACAGCGTGCTGTGGGGAGAGACTGGGGTAAGGGGATTAATTTTAGGTCTGACACAGGGCTGTGGGAAGAGAGTGAGACAGGAATTAGTTTGGCAACTGACACAGCATTGTAGGGTGTGTGGGTCAGTGGGATTAGTTTGGGGACTATCACAGGATGGTGGGGAAAGAGTGGGTTAGTGGGATTAGTTTGGGGTCTGACAGAGGGCTGTGGGGAGAGAGAGTGATAGTGGGATTAGTTTGGGGCCTGATATGGGCTGTGGGGAGAGAGTGGGACAGTGGGATTAGAGAGGAGAGAGGAATGAGCAGGTGAAGTGAGTCACGAAGGGGAAGTTACAGAAAGTGTTTGTATTTCCCAAGAGTCCTTTTGCAGGACTGTGAGTCTGCGTGTGGGTTTCCATCTTTTGGTGACAGAAGTATTTCAGGAAGTTCAACACTGGTGTAAGCAAAGCTCTTTTTATTACAGAATTACAAAGTGAGTCATAAGTTCACAAACACTGATACAAAGGTTATACAGACCAGCTCACTAGGTCATCTGATGGACATACTCCAAACCCACCTATACCATCCCATCACACGCTCCCGGTGTCAGACACAGGGTGAAGCTCCCTCCACACCGTCTCATCACACACTCCCAGGGTCAGACACAGAGTGAAGCTCCCTCCACACCGTCTCATCACACACTCCCGGGGTCAGACACAGAGTGAAGCTCCCTCCACACCGTCCCATCACACACTCCCGGTGTCAGACACAGAGTGAATCTCCCTCCACACCGTCCCATCACACACTCCCGGGGTCAGACACAGAGTGAATCTCCCTCCACACCGTCCCATCACACACTCCCGGGGTCAGACACAGAGTGAATCTCCCTCCACACCGTCCCATCACACACTCCCAGGGTCAGACACAGAGTGAAACTCCCTCCACACCGTCCCATCACACACTCCCGGGGTCAGACACAGAGTGAAACTCCCTCCACACCGTCCCATCACACACTCCCGGGGTCAGACACAGAGTGAATCTCCTTCCACACCGTCCCATCACACACTCCCGGGGTCAGACACTGAGTGAATCTCCTTCCACACTGTCCCATCACACACTCATGGGGTCAGACACAGAGTGAATCTCCCTCCACACCGTCCCATCACACACTCCCGGGGTCGGACACAGAGTGAAGCTCCCTCCACACTGTCCCATCACACACTCCCGGGGTCAGACACTGAGTGAATCTCCCTCCACACCGTCCCATCACGCACTCCCGGGGTCAGACACAGAGTGAAGTTCTCATGGAAGCTCTCACTGAAACATGGTTAAATGCACCCCCCTCCCTCCCCTCCACCCCCTCCCTCCCCACCTCTTCGACCCCCTCCTGCCCCTCAGTGGGTCCTGACGAAGACCAGCCTGCCAGAGTGGATCAGGTCAGCCACATAGACCAACAGGTTGAAGGCCGTGAGGACAGCCACCACCACCTGGTTGTCCCAGTAGCACCCTTTACTGCAGTTGCTAGGCCGCCTGGAGTTGCCGTAGCGGCGGTCAAAGCAGAACAGTGGCCAGAGGATGGTGGCTGTGGCGTAGAATAGGACGCCCAGCAGGGCGTAGGCTCCCAGCCAGCGCTCCAGTGGGGTGGGAAGCCAGCCAGAATGGCCAGTCAGGAAGAGCAGGATGAGCAGGGTGGCCAGGATAAAACAGATGCAGTACACAGCCAGGCACCACTTCAGGGCCGGGTATCCATGGTAGTACGTTTCCCCCACAAAGGCAAAGATGACTCCCGCAGCGAAGGCCTCCACCACCTTCAGCAGACCAGGCACAGTCGCCAGGTAACCGGTCACCTCCCCCGGCCTGGCTTTGCTCAGCCAGACCTGCACCGCGTAGGCCACCGTAGCCAGGCAGGAGGCGACAGTGGCAGTGACCGTGTAGTCCTGCTGCCCGTGATTCCTGTTGACGAAGTAGACCGGGTAGATGACGGAGGCTGAGAGGCAGAGCAGGCCCGAGAAGGCCGCCAGGGCGACAGGGGCCTCCCGCCAGGAGACGGGGGCCCTGGACGTCAGGCCTGCCACCTCGAGCAGCAGCACCAGGGCGGTGGCGGCAAACGAGAAGCACCAGGCGAACATGCACCAGTCACCGGGCTGGCCCCACCAGATTCCCACGTGCACCACTAGGCTGAAGGCCAGGCAGGTCAAGAAGAGGGCTGCCAGACGCGCGTAGCCCAGCTGCGAGTTCAGGGCCTGCAGGTTCACCACTGCCATCGTCCTAGGGGGAGACAAAGAGGGGAGTGAGTTAGTGTGGGGGAAAGCAAGGAGGGAGTCACACCATATAACAGAGGCATTGTAACTGTGGGCGGGGAGGGGCAAGTCTGATGTGAGGGAAAATGGTGGGTAGACCACACAGCATTGGCCTTCCTTCTGGGGGGGGGGGAGTAGAGAGCAGTTATTGTGGGGGAAATCTGCAGTGGAGGGGGGGAAAGAGTCACACCATATACATAGACCATACAAGACAGAACAGCTCAGCACAGGAACAGGCAATTCAGCCCACAATGTTGTGCCAAACTAATTTAATCAGTGATTAAACCCCTGACGAAATGAATCCCTCTGTCTACATAGTGTTCATCACCCTCTGTTCCCCATACACAATGTCCATCTCCCTCCATTCCCCGTACACAACGTCCATCTCCCTCCATTCCCCGTACACAATGTCCATCTCCCTCCGTTCCCCGTACCCAATGTCCATCTCCCTCCGTTCCCCGTACCCAATGTCCATCTCCCTCCGTTCCCCGTACCCAATGTCCATCTCCCTCCGTTCCCCGTACCCAATGTCCATCTCCCTCCGTTCCCCGTACCCAATGTCCATCTCCCTCCGTTCCCCGTACACAATGTCCATCTCCCTCCGTTCCCCGTACACAGTGTCCATCTCCCTCCGTTCCCCGTACACAATGTCCATCTCCCTCCGTTCCCCATAGACAATGTCCATCTCCCTCCGTTCCCCATACGCAATGTCCATCTCCCTCCGTTCCCCGTACACAATGTCCATCTCCCTCCATTCCCCGTACACAATGTCCATCTCCCTCCATTCCACATACACAATGTCCATCTCCCTCCGTTCCCCGTACACAATGTCCATCTCCCTCCATTCCCCGTACACAATGTCCATCTCCCTCCATTCCCCGTACACAATGTCCATCTCCCTCCATTCCCCGTACACAATGTCCAT
Organism: Mobula birostris; assembly: GCF_030028105.1. Classification (NCBI taxonomy): domain Eukaryota; kingdom Metazoa; phylum Chordata; class Chondrichthyes; order Myliobatiformes; family Myliobatidae; genus Mobula; species Mobula birostris. The sequence continues at coordinate 35,962,191 of NC_092398.1, forward strand.
CTCCCTCCATTCCCCGTACACAATGTCCATCTCCCTCCGTTCCCCGTACCCAATGTCCATCTCCCTCCGTTCCCCGTACCCAATGTCCATCTCCCTCCGTTCCACGTACACAATGTTCATCTCCCTCCGTTCCCCGTACCCAATGTCCATCTCCCTCCGTTCCCCATACACAATGTCCATCTCCCTCCATTCCCGTACATAATGTCCATCTCCCTCCATTCCCCGTACACAATGTCCATCTCCCTCCATTCCACGTACACAATGTCTATCTCCCTCCGTTCCCCGTACACAATGTTCATCTCCCTCCGTTCCCCGTACACAATGTCCATCTCCCTCCATTCCTCGTACACAACGTCCATCTCCCTCGTTCTCTGCATATCAATGCGTTTGTCTATCAGCCTCAGAGACACCGCTATTGTATGTCTGCTTGGAACTTTTCTTTCAAACATTAATTAGATATTTGCACATTGGGGAAGAAGATATTGTGGCTGAGGCAGGTAGCATTTAAGAAACACTTGGGTGGGTACATGAAAAGGCTGGTCATGTAGAGATATTTGGGCAGTGGGTCGTGGCTCCATATGTCACTACCACAGGGCGTGACGACCCTGCCTTACACGAGCCCTGGGCTCAGCTGGCTCCGGCTGACAGTACCCGGAATGGGCCCCTATCCAGGGTCACGGATCCCACTGCCTTGTGGGTATCTTCAGGAGAAGAGAAGGCTAAGGAGCAAACCCCACACAAATCCGGAGTGGAGCCCCTAAGGCCATTGGATGGCGTATCACGTCACCTCCCGGCAGCTCCTGCAGCCAAGCTGATGCCAAATGTACTGCTTCGCATTCCTTTGGACCACATCCGCGAGGCCGAGAGGGGGATCTTGATGTCTGGGCAGCCCAGGATCTCCATATTCATCGCCCAGGTCTGCGTCTGGGATGGGTTCATCCATTGTCTACTTAGACAGATGGAGCCATTATTATTATTATAGGGATATAGGCTGAACATTGAAGAATTGGTCTATGGTCAGAATGGACAGGCTTGGCCGAAGGATCTGTATCTTTGCTGTGTCCCTATTCTTCGCCTTCCCACCATAACCCTTAGCAGCCTATCAATGAAGAACCCATTAACTCCTGCCAGAAATGGACCCCATGATGTTGGCTCCACAGATCTCTGGTAAGGAATTCCACACACTCACCGCCCTCTGGCTGGAAGAAAATTCCTTCTCATCTCTGTTCCTCTCTTCTGAGGCTGCGTCCTCTGGTCCTAAACTCCCCCACTGTAGGGAACATCCTCTCCACATCCACTCTATCTGAGCCTTTCAATATTCGGTAGGTTTCAATGACATCCGCTCTCATTGTTCTAAATTCCGGCGAGTACAGGCCCAGAGTCATCAAAGGCTCCTCATACGTTAACCCTATGATTCCTGGAATCATCCTCATGACCTTGTCCAATGCCAGTAAATCCTTTCAAAGCTGCTCACAAAACTCCAACGTGGATGTAACTCCTCAGCATTACATCCTTGCTTGCATATTCTCTCTGGGGTGGGCTGCTGCCTTCCCCTTGCACAGTTTCCTGACCCCACCTCAGGTGCTCTCAAAATGAACACTAACATTGCATTTGCCTTCCACACCACTGACTCTACCTGCACGTTAACCTTTAGGGGAATCCTGCATGAGGACCGTCAACTCTCTTTGCACCTCTGGCTTTTGAATTTTCTCCTAGTTTTAAAAATAGTCCACACCTTTATTTCTTCCACTAAAGTGCATGACCATTCAGTGTGTTCCATCTGCCACTTCTTTGCCCATTCTCCCAATCTAAGTCCTTCTGCAGACTCACTGTCTCCTCAACACTTCCTGCCCCTCCACCGCGAACAGCCATGGCGCCAGCAATTCCATCATCTAGATTGTATTATGGGACATCTCACCCATGGAAAGGAGGTGATATCGTATTTGTTAAGTAGGGGCCGTGCACAATCCTGATTTGATGGAGGCAGCCGTGAGAAGCACGGAGGAACACCTGGAGAAACTTCTGGAATGCCCGCTTCGCTGCCACTGCTACTGTGCGATCGAGAATCATTGGAGGGGAAGGCCCCAAATCCTCGGCTTTGCCTATTGCCTGTTGCCGGGGCCGGGGTCAAAGCACTCGGCAGAGATGGTGCTCGGTGCTCGGTGTCGGAGGGCTGGTCGGAGGCTCGAAGTTTTCGGACGGACTCAGAGTTGGACTGTGGTCGGGTGCTTCCAGGGTGCTGCATCGGCAAGTTTGAGGCACTGGAAGCTCATGGCAGGGAGAGTTTTTCTTCCTTCTTCTGTCTGCGTGAGATAATGGGACTTTCGAGAGACTTTGAGACTTTTCTTTTTACCGTGCCCATGGTCTGTTATTTATCAAATTACAGTATTGCTTTGCACTGTTGTAACTATATGTTATAATTATGTGGTTTTTGTCAGTTTTTCAGTCTTGATTTGTCTTGTGTTTCTGTGATAACATTCTGGAGAAACAGTGTATCATTTCTTAATGCATGCATTACTAAATGACAATAAAAGAGGACTGTGTGTCCTCATAACCTAATCTAAGTCAGTTGTGACATCTTCGAATCGACAGGCCAAAGAGCCTTTTTCTGTGCTGTCGTGCTCCACGACTCCATAACCACACTCATATTACCAGGGGAGGAGTTACTGGGGGTCTTAATGCACATTAACTTGATAAACTTGATTAGCGCTCTGTTTCTCAGTCTCGGAATTCTGTGCACCCATTCTGGGAGAGAGGTGCTTACTCAAATATCATCCATATATGGGATTATTCTCATTGAAGTATCATTCCATACTTCAATGAGAATAATCCCAGGAGCCCTAAAATCCAAACCTGTCCAATGGTCCCTAACAACCACGCCGCAAAGCATGTGCTACTGGGCCGTGAGGAAACGATACGAGTCAGCTGCACCTTTCCTCATTCCCTGTCACGCACCGTTGAACTTGAACATAGGGTTGCCAACTGTCCCGTATTTGCTGGGACAGCCAGTATATTGGGCTAAATTGGTTTGTCCGATACGGGACCGCCCTTTCCTGTATTTCCCCTGCTAAGGTAAAGTATTCCTATGAAACCTTCCGTGCCTAAGTGGCGTGAAGCGAAGGAGCTATTACCAGTAATTTATATGGGAAAAAATTTTGAGCGTTCCCAGACCCAAAAAATAACCTAACAAATCAAACCAAATAACACATAAAACTGAAAACAAACAACACTAACATATAGTAAAAGCAGAAATGATATGGTAAATATACAGCCTATATGAAGTACAAATAATGTATGTACAGTGTAGTCGGGAAGATGAAGGCAAAACCGATTTGTGGGGAAAAAAAATCGGCACGTACGCACATGTGCACACAGGTGCCCGCGCAAGGCTTCATGGTCATGGTAGTCTTTCTGGGGGTAAAGTGTCCCGGAATTTGACTGCTACTTTTGTCCCTTATTTGGGAGTGAGGAAGTTGGCGACTCTAACTGTAAAAGACATGTTGAGGTGAGTTTAACCCTACTTGAACACCCCCCACCCCACCTGGTCGGCCGGTCCGCAAGAATATTGTCAATATTAAAGCGGTCTGCGGTGCAAAAAAGGTTGGGGACCCCTGCCCAATGAGTGGAATAGCTCCCCCAGAGATCCATAGAAGAGCAGTTTTAGCAAAATTTTACAAGCATTGTCCAAAATATCTCCCACAACGTTCCAGTTCGTAAACTCGTTGAAAATGCTCCTCCAACTTTCTGACTCAAATCCCAAAAACCTTTCTACAACTTGAAAAGTCTTGACTCCGATGACAAACATAGTGAATGGGTCCAGTACTGGCACACCAACACGCAACCCCACTCCCCGGCGGAGATCTGATCGGTGACCTCACCTTGCTCCTACCAGAGAAAAAACTGGACAGTTACAAGTAGACTCTGAAGTTGAGATGCCAAACCGGTGCAAACATTACACCGATGGGACACCTGACAAACCCCAGTTTGCCCCTGTGGTGCCCCAACCTAGGACGTCCTCCAGCTGGTCCAAACATGTCCTCTCACCAAGATCCAAGACGGCTTTGCCGATGTGGCCGTGGCTTGGCAAAAAATACTTAGAAGTGTGAAGCAAGCAAAAAACAGCCGCTGAATGAAACAATCCCAGGCAATAGAGCCCACCCAGCTAGCCCCAATTTCCTCCATTCGGCCCATGTCTCACCAAGCCCCCTCTCTCCATGCTTCTTAATGTAGCTACCTCAACCAGTTCCCCTGGCAGCTCGCTCCATACTCACCACCCTCTGAGTGGGAAAGTTAATCCTCAGCCATCCTTCCCATCTCACCCTAAACCTCTGCCTCCCCGCCACCCTGGGGAAAAGACTGTCGCCATCCACCTTATCTTTGTCTCTCATAAATGTAAACGTTTCTGTAAGTTTGCCTCTAAGCTCCAAAGAATAAAGCCAGCTTCTCCTGATAACTGAGGCCTTCCAATACTGGCAAAGTTTTGGGAAAACGGGGAAGAAACTACCGAGATATTTGAGCATCAAACATAGTGGAACATAATGCAGTACGGACCACGATGTTGTGTCAACCTTTGAACTAACTCCAGGATCAATCCAACCCTCCCCCCCCCCCAACATAACCCTGCATTTTTCCATCATCCATTAAGTTATTTACGCCTCTTAAAGGTCCCATGTATCTACCTCTCCCGTCACCCTTGACAGTGTTCCACACACTCACCACTCTCCATGTAAAAAAAAACGAGCTCTGACATCACCCCTGTACTTTCTTCCAATCAACTTAAAATGATATCACCTCATATTCGCCATTTCTGTCCTGGGAAAAAGCCTCTGGCTGTCCACTTTTTTATACCGCTTATCATCTTGTACACCTCTATCAACTCACCTCTCATCCTCCTTCACACCAAGGAGAAAAGCCCTAGCTCGATGGACCTTTCTTCATAAGACATATTCTCTAATCCAGGCAAAATGCTGGTGAATATTAAAGGCTTTCCGTTTGCCTAGCACTTTTTCCTTTGTAATAGCAATGGCACTCACTCCTTCTCCCTGACACTCACAGACCCCTGGCCCACTGATAGTGTCTTCCTCAGTGAAGACAGATGCAAAATGCCCATTAAGTTCATCTGCCATTTCCTTGTTCCCCATTACTACCTCACCAGCATCATTTTCCAGTGGTCCAATATCAACTTTCACCCTCTTACTCTTTATATAAATGAAAAAAGCTTTCAATATCCTGCTTTATATTATTGGCTAGTCTGCCCTCATATTTAATCTTTTCCCTTCTTATAGCTTTTTTAGTTGCCTTTTGTTGAACTTTAAAAGCTTTCCAATTATCTAACTTTTGCTACCTTACATGCCCTTTTCTTGGCTTTTATGCAGTTAATTTCGTTTGGCAGCCATGGCTGCCTACCTCTGCCATTTGAGAACAACTTCTTCTGTGGGACATATCTATCCTGTGCCTTTTGAACTATTTCCAGAAACTCCACCTCTGCTCTGCTGTCATCCCCGCCAGTATCCTCCTCCAATCCACCTGGGCAAGCTCCATTGCGATACTGATACATGTGAGTTATGCTTCTCCCTCCCAAATTGCAGTATGAATTCAATCGTATTATGATCACTGCCTCCCAAGGGTTCCTTTACGTTAAGCTCTCTAATAAGATCCGGGTTATTACACAACATCCAATCTGCTCTAAAAAGTCATCTTGTGGACATTCAACAAGTTCCCTCTCTTGCAATCCGACACCAACTTGATCTTCCCAATCCCCTTGCATATTGAAATCCCCCATTACAATTGTGTCATTACCCTTATTAGATGCCTTTTCCAGCTCCCTTTGCAAACTCAACCCCACACCTAGGCTACTATTTGGAGGCCTATATATGATTCCCATTATGGTCTTTTAACCCTTGCAGTTTCTTAACTCCACCCACAAAGATTCGACATTCTCTGACCCCGTGTCACCTCTTTCTAAAGATGTAATTCCATCTCCTACCAACAGAGGCACACCCCCGCCTATGCCTTCCTGCCTGTCCTTTCGGTACAAAGTATATCCTTTGATGTTAAGCTCCCAACTATGGCCTTTTATCAACCTTGACTCCATGATGCCTACAATACCATACGGACCAATCTCTAAATGCGCCATGAGTTCATCCACCTTATTCTGAATGCTATGTGTATTTAAATACAGCACCATCAGTCCTGCATTCTTCGCCCTTTTGAATTTTGCCTCTGTGGTACAATTTAACTCTTCACTCTGTCTGCATTTGTACCCAATCATTGGCTTGTCCTTCTATACATGCATGTTACACCCATCATCTGCTTGTAAACCTGCTGGCTCATCCTCAGCTCTATCATACTGGTTCCCGTCGCCCTGCCGTATTAGCTTAAACCACTCCCAACAGCTCTAGTAAACCTGCCCGCAAGAATATTGGTCCCCCGGAGTTTAAGTGCAACTCGTCCCTTTTGTACAGGCCCCACCTGCCCCAGAAGATTCCCAATAATCCAGAAATCTGAATCACTGCCTTCTGCTCCAATTCTTCAACCACACACTCATTCTGTTCCTAGGTAGTTTTCCTATGAGTTAGTAATTTCTTCCCATGACCGTGTGCGTTTCCTCCGTTTGCTCCAGCTCCCTCCCATATTCTAAAGACGCCTGGGTCCAGAAGTCAGCGCAGGAAGCGTGGGGACACTTGCAGGCTGCTCCAGCGTGCCTTTGGACCATGTTGGTCAATGTAAAATACACACTTTATTGTATGTCTAAATGTACACGTGAGAAATAAAGCTTTAACAATGTTCTGCATGGCAAGCTAATCTAGGTAGTCACTAAGGCTAGTCTATATAGACTTCAGCAAGCCCTTTGACAAGATTCTGTACGGCGAGCTAGTCAAATAACACCATAAGACATAGAAGCAGAATTAGGCCATTTGGCCCATCAAGTCTGCTCCACCGTTCAATCATGGCTGATCCTTTTTCTCCCCCCCTCAACCCCATTTCCCAGCCTTCTCCCCGTAACCTTTAATGCAGTGTCCAATCAAGAACTGACCAATCTCTGCCTTAAGTACACCCAACGACCCGGCCTCCACAGCTGCCTGTGGTAACAAATTCCACAAAATCACTACCTTCTGCCCAAAGAAATTTCTCTGCATCTCTGTTTTAAATCGACATCCCTCTATCCTGAGGCTGTGCCCACTTGTCCAAGACACTCTCACCATGGGAAACATCCTTTCCACATCTACCCTGTCTCGGCCTTTGAACATTTGAGAGGTTTCAATGAGATTCCCCCTCATCCCTCTAAATTCCAGCGAGTACAGACCAGAGCCATCAAATATTCCTTGTACGATAACCGTTTCATTCCTGGAATCACCTTGTGAACCTCCTCTGGACCCTCTCCAATGCCAGCACATCTTTTCTAAGATGAGGGGCCCAAAGCGGTTCACAATACTCAAGGTGAGGCCTCACCAGTGCCTCATTTATCCTCAGCATCTCATCCTTGCTCCTCTATTCAAGTCCTCTTGAACTGAATGCTAACGTTGCATTTGCCTTCCTCACCACCGACTCAACCTGCAAGTTAACATTTAGGATGTTCTGCACAAGGATTCCCAAGTCCCTTTGCATCTCAGATTTTTGGATTTTCTTCACATTTAGAAAATAGTTTGCACATTTATTTCTACTACCAAAGTGCATGACCATGCATTTTCCAACATTGTATTTCATTTGCCACTTTCTTGCCCATTTTCCTAATCTGTCTAAGTCCTTCTGTATCCTACCTGTTTCCTCAACACTACCTGCCCCTCCACCAATCTTCAAATCATCTGCAAACCTGGCAACAAAGCCATCTATTCCATCGTCTAAATCATTTATATACAGCATAAAAAGACGTGGTCCCAACACCGACCCCTGAGGAACACCATTAGTCACTGACAGCCAACCAGAAAAGGATGCTTTTATTCCCACTTGCTGCCTCCTACCAATCAGCCAATGCTCTAACCATGTTAGTAACCTTCCCGTAATACCATGGGCTCTTATCTTGGTAATCGGCCTCAAGAGGGGTACCTTGTCAAAGGTCTTCCGGAAGCTAATAAAGCTAATCTCTCTGTAGATTGTCTATATGGACTTCAGTGAGGCCTTTGACAATGTTCTGCATGGCAAGCTGGTCTTGAAGGTTAGATCGCATGGAATCTCGGGTGAGGGTGGATTGGATTCATAATTGGTTCTGTGGTAGGAGGCAGAGAGTGATGGTCAAAGGTTGTTTCTTAGGCTGATGCCCATGTCTACTGGTGTACATGGGGTCAGTCTTGTGAGCACTCTGTTCATTATTTATATAAACAATTTAATGAGAATTTATAGGCATGGATAGTCAGTGACGATGACACTGAAGTCCTGTGAAGACAGTTATCAGGATCTATGGAGGGACCTTGATCAACCGAGGAAGTGGGCCGAGTAATGACAGCTGCAGTTTAATTTGGATCAGTGCAAGGTGTTGCATTTTGGAAAGACAAGACAGGGCAGAATTCTCACAGTGAATGGCAGAGACTGTGGGAGTGTTGTAGAACAGAGGGACCCAGGGGTACAGGGACCAGCCCAGGATAGATCTTTTGGTGTCAACATCTCTGAGCCTGGGCCAACATACCTGATGCGATTACAAATGTAACGCCCTGGTTGTCCTCATATCTGATGGTCACGTCGACTGCAGCCGCTTTCCCTCTCTTAACAAAGATCAGGTCTGGCTTCCATAGATTTTACTGTTGTGCTGTAGGTATTTCATTTGAGCAGTTCTGTAACCGCAGCCTGTTCTGCTTTCAGCCTGTTTGGGTTTGAGCTGAGATAAGGGGCTTTGTTGTTCAACTTGGGAATGTGATGTCAGCTAATCAGGATGGTGGAATTGGGAGAAGGTTCTAGAGAGGCTTCTGGGCAGAGGTGTTTGTGATGGACTCTGCTGTGGGCTGAGGTTTTTGTGGGTGGGAGCTGGGAGAGGACAGGAAGGAAGAACCAAGGTGCTTTGTGCAGATGAATGGCTTCAAGGGGGAAGAACCAATACTCTTGTGGGAGAGCCCGTTTGGTCGAGATGCATTTTGAGCGACATTCGGAAAGTGGTGTGTGCTTTCACACAGACCGAGGGTCCAGCACGCGAATTACAGACAAGTTCAAGATGAACTCCAACTTACTGCACACTTGACCGTTTAATTACAGTATAATGGGCTCTTCGTGTTTTTTTTCTTTCTTTTCTTTAATAGCTGTTTGATTGCTAATGTTCACAAATATACTTTCGTTATAATTGTATGCAAAATACGATGATATTTTTTGCCAACAGGCAATTGCGGGGGTGGGGGGTGGTGGGGTCAGGAAATCACACAGCGTTCACTCAAACCGGGGTTTGGGTGGGTGAGACATCCCAACCTCACTGGTCTGGCTGGACCAAAGTCGCTTACACCCTAGACCTATGGAGCCTGAGAAAGGTGGCTTCCTCGGCTGATAGCGAGGGGCTAATCAGCTGCATTTCCAGAGTCGTCCAGTAAAAGGGGTTTCACAAAGAAGGCATGGCAGCAGCTCTATTTCATTAGGAGTTTAAGGAAACCTGGCACGTCACCAAAGACGCTCGCAAGTTTCTACAGATGCACCGTGGAGAACATTCTACCTGGTTGCATCACCATCTGGGACGGAGGGGCTGCTGCACAGGGTCGGAAAAAGCTGCAGAAAGTTGTAAACTCAGCCAGCTCCATCATAGCACAAGCCTCTCCAGTATCAAGGACAACTTCAAAAGGCAATGCATCAAAAAGTTGACATTCATCATTAAGGCTCCCCAACACCAGGACGTGTCCTCTGCTGATGGACATACCATCAAAGTGGGGGTACAGGAGCCTGAAAACACACACTCAACATATTAGCAACAGCTCTTCCCCATCGCCATGACACTTCTGAATGGACAATGAACCCATACATACTTCTTCAGTGTTTTTCACCCTCTCTTTTCGCACGACTTCATTTTAAAAAATATACTTATTGTAACTTGTTGGTTATGTTATGTCTTGCCGCTGCAAAGTAACAGGTTTCACAACATACGTCGCGATGCTGCAGTTGTACAAGACATTGGTGAGCCTGGCGTTTGTGTTCATTTCTGGCAGGAAAGATGCTGCTGAGCTGGAGAGAGGGCAGAGGGGGTTTACGAGGATGTTACCGGGGCTCGGGGACTGAGTTATGGAGAGGGGTTGGACAGGTTGGGACTTTATTCCTCGGAGTGTAGGAGACTGAGGGGTGACCTTACAGAGGTGTATAAAACCACGAGGGGCACAGATAGGGTGAAAGTGCACAGTCTTTTTCCCCCAGGGCTGGCAATCAAGCACCAGAGGGCACAGGTTTAAGGTGAGAGGGGAGAGAGATTCAACAGGGACCCGAAAGGCAACTTTTTCACTCTGTCAACAGAACAAGCCGCCGGAGGGAATGGTTGAGGCAAGTATGTAAACAACATTAAAAACCATTCGGACAGGTACCTGGACAGGAAAGGTTTCGGGCTGCAGTATGTTGCGCTGAAGGGCCTGATTGTGTGGTGTGTCACTGCGACCAGATCTGAAGAGTTGATAATCTATTAAAAGACAAACAGGCCAGGAGTTGTCTGTGTAATTGGTTTAGTGCTGATCTCTGTCAAGTGATTCTAGTTTTCTGAGCTGTCTCATGATGCCCACGCCCTGCAGGAGAGACAGCCAGCCGACACTGGAGTGATCGCTGTGCAGCGCTGACTATATTTGGCCAGAGACGCTGGTCTGGCAGTGGGAGAAGGAATCTGTGAATCAGTCAAACTTTCCATACACAGACATAGTACACATCTGGGAATGTAGCATGCTGGACTTGTTAACCCTTTGTGTGCACTGTGGGGAAGCAGCGAGGAGGGAGCGCCACACGGCAGGAGGAACACTGAGGGAGCGCCACGCTGTGGGAGGGATCCCGAGGGAGCACTACACGGCGGGAGGGAGCACCATTCTGCGGGAGGGGCGGTAAAGGAGTATTGCACTGTGGGAGGGGGGCAGTGAGGGAATACCATGCCGTGGGAGGGAGCTCTGTGTTGTGTGGGGGGGGTGGAGTTAAGGAGGGAGCACTGTGGGAGGTGGAGCTGAGAAGTGAGTGCTGTGGGAAGAGGGGTGGGGAGGGAGTGCTGCTGTGGGGTGGGGAAGAAGTGTTTGGGGGGTGGGGAAGGAGGGGGCAGGAAAGAAGGGTTGTTTGTGGGGTGGGGAGAGAGCATTGTGGGGTGTGTGGATGGAGCATCGTGGGAAGGGAGGGGGCAGGAAAGAAGGGTTGTTTGTGGGGTGGGGAGGAAGTGTTGTGGGGAGTGAGTGCTATGGGAGGAGGGGGCAGCAAAGAAGCATTGTTTGGGGGGTGGGGAGGGAGTGCTGTGGAAATGGGCCGGGGAGGAGATGCTGTGTTGGATGAAGCAGAGAGTGGGCACTGTGTGGGGTGGGGTGGGGTGAGGTGGGGTGAGGTGAGATGGGGTGAGATAGGGTGAGATGGGTTGAGATGGGGTGGGAGGGTGCGTTTTGTGGAGTGGGGATGGTCTGTGGCTTGGGGCGGGGAGGGGATGTTGTGTGTGGTGGTGTGGGGAGAGAGTTTGTGGAGGGGGCGAGGAGGGAGAGCTGGGTGGGGCGGGGAGGGAGCGCTGGGTGCGGTGGGGTGGGGAGTGAATGTTTTGTGGAGTGGGGATGTTGGGTGGGGTGGGGACACAGTGTGGTGTGGGGCGAGGAGGGAGCGCTGGGCGGGGTGGGGTGGGGTGGGGCGAGGAGGGAGCGCTGGGCGGGGTGGGGTGGGGTGGGGTGGGGCGAGGAGGGAGCGCCAAGCTGCGACAGTATCCAAACTCACCTGATTCAGGAGAGGAGCTGATTTTAATACTGTAGCGGGTTACTCGCGTAGTAGAGCGCCGAGCGGGACGCGACCCTCTCCCTGTCCCTTCAACAGGAGTCCGCAGTTTGAACCCAGTCCTGGCTCTGCAGCGGTCAACGCCCTGGGGTTACCTTGTACACTGTCTCTCTCTCTCTCTCTCTCTCACTCACTCCCTTGTCTCCTTACCCGACTCTCCCTCTCTTCTGTCACTCTTTCTGTCTGTCTGTCTGTCTCTCCCTCCTTCTCTCTGTCTCTCTCTGCTAGGATATGCTGCTGAAGTCTGTGTTCCCACCCAGGGTGCGGTACGGTCTGACTATTTCCCCTCCCCGACAGATGCACCGTTTCCTGCCGCCGCGAACTTCCCACCCCCACCAGCAACTCTCAGTGAGTCAGAGTTGCTGGACCTGGGGCCTGAGCTCAGAACTTCCCCCTCGGCAAGCGTGTTTCAGTGCACGCCGCGAATCTGTCTCCTCGCCCGGGCGACTCCCCTCCCTCCTCTCACTCTCTCCTGTCCCCTCCCCTCCCCCTCCCCCTCCCCTCCCCTCCCCCACTCCCTCCCCCCTCACTCCCTCCCCTCCTCTCACTCCCTCCCGTCCCCACCCCTCCCTCCTCTCACTCCCTCCCCTCCCCTCCCTCTGCTCACTCCCTCCCCTCCCCCTCTCATTCCTTCCCCTCCCTCCTCTCACTCCCTCCCCTCCCGTCCCTCCCCTCCTCACTCCATTCCCTCCCCTCCCTCCTCTCACTCCCTCACCACTCTTCCCTCCTCCCCTCCCTTCCCTTCCCTTCTCTCACTCCCTCATCTCCACTCCCTCCTCTCATTCCCTCACCACCCTCCACCTCCTCTGCTTCCATCTCAGGCCCCCTTCTTCTCCCTTCTACTCCCCGACCATCTCGCTCCGCTTCTCTTCTAAACTCACTGACTCGCCTCCCTCTCCTCTCCTCACCCCTCCCTCCTGTTGCCCTCTAGCCTCTCCCTCCCTTTCCTCCCCCTCTCTCCCCCTTCAGATGGTGACAGGGAGGCGTACATGAGCGAGATAGAGCAGCTTGTTCAAACTTACACTCAAAGTCAGTAAGAGCAAGGAATTGACTGACTGCAGGCAGGGGAACTCAAGGGAACACACACCAGTCCTCATCGAAGGATCTTTTGTGGAAAGGGTGAGCAGTTTCTAGTTCCTGGTGTCAACATCTCTGAAGATCTATCCCGATCCCAACATATTGATGCAGTTACATGTAACCCTCAGCCTCATCCAGCTCGTGTTCGTCCAGCAGAAAACAGCTCTGGCTCCGCCAAACTGAGAAATCACGTTTGTGTAATGTACCGCCCAGTTACAAACCCACAACACAAAATATCAGATGGTACACCACATGCAATTACGTGATTGAACTTTATGAATCTTAATCTGATTTTAGGGTTATTAACGAAAATAAAAAAGGGCCCATTTCAAGGAAAAGTCAAAAGTGCACATTGGAGCTGAGTCAGTCGCCATTCTTCCACCATTGATCTCCTCCAAACGTCGCCGACCTTCAGACCCTCAGATCACAGTCCACTCCGTCCGGTGGTCTTCCAACTCTCTCCACGAGCGTCTTCCCTATTCATCTCTCCTCGACCAAAGCCCGCGAAAAATCACCTTCCAGATTCACAAGACAGAGCAACAATCTCTGATTGGCTCACAGGCATAACCATAGTCCTGTTATCTCCAGCCATAACCCAAACATTGCTGCTACAGAGAAACCGTTACCTCAGCAGAGAAACATTACAGAGAAACCATTACATTAGCAGTGAATCCTTACATAAACAGAAAAAGCATGAGAGTGGCTATATGTCATTGGGAGTTTGAAGAGATATGATATGTCACCAAAGACGCTTACAAATTTCTACAGGTGTACCATTGCAACTGACATCACCGTCTGGAATGGAGGGGCCACTTCTCAGGATCGGAAAAGGCTGCGGAAAGTTGTCAACTCAGCCAGCTCCATCATGGACACTGGCCTCCTCAGCACAAATGGCCACGCCACAAGAGACGGCACCCATTATTAAGGATGCCCATCACCCAGGCCATGCCCTCTTCTCATTCTTACCATCAAGGAGGTACAGGAGCCTGGAGACACACACTCAACATTTCAGGAACAGCTTCTTCCCCTCGACCGTCAGATTTCTGAATGGACAATGAACCCAAGTACACTACCTCAATTTCTTTTTGCTCTTGTTTTGTACTACTTGTTTAATTTATTTAAAAATATATTTCATTGAAGTTTCTGTATTTTTTATTGTTATGTGTTGCTCTGCACTGCTGCAGCGAAGCAACACCTTTCATGACGTTTGGTGATTCTGATTCTGGTCTGAACAAAGTGCTATTGATTTGTATCTTCAACTTCCTGCTCTTCACCTCCATGTACCTCAAAGAATCTCTGTTCATCCTTGTACACTGAGGTCCGTCTCTGACCCGTGATACTCCTCACTGTTCACAGTTTGCGTCGTACTCCTGTACACTGAGGCCTCTCTGGTCCTTGACGCTCCCCATCATTCATGGTGTGTGTCCTACCCTTGCAGACCGAGCTCCATCTGACCCTCAGCACACCCCACCGTTCACAGTGCGTGTCCGACTCTTGGAGGCGGAGGTCCCCTATTCCTCAGTACCTGACATCTTCACATTCACTCTCACCGTCACAGTCCCAATGGCATCTCATCCCTTCCCATTCACTCTCACAGTCCACACTCCCAATGGGACCCTAACCCTTCCCATTCACTCTCACTGTCCACACTCCCAATGGGACTCCACCCCCTCCCCATTCACTCCCTCTGTCCACACTCCCAATGGGACCCCACACCCTCCCCATTCACTCCCTCTGTCCACACTCCCAATGGGACCCCACTCCCTCCCCATTCACTCCCTCTGTCCACACTCCCAATGGGACCCCACTCCCTCCCCATTCACTCCTTCTGTCCACACTCCCAATGAGACCCCACTCCCTCCCCATTCACTCCCTCTGTCCACACTCCCAATGGGACCCCACTCCCTCCCCATTCACTCCTTCTGTCCACACTCGCAATGGGACCCCACTCCCTCCCCATTCACTCCCTCTGTCCACACTCCCAATGGGACCCCACCCCCTCCCCATTTACTCCTTCTGTACACACTCCCAATGGGACCCCAACCCCTCCCCATTCACTCCTTCTGTCCACACTCCCAATGGTACCCCACCCCTTCCCATTCACTCCTTCTGTCCACACTCCCAATGGGACCCCAACCCCTCCCCATTCACTCCCTCTGTCCACACTCCCAATGGGACCCCACCCCTTCCCATTCACTCCCAATGGGACCCCACGCCTTCCCATTCACTCCCTCTGTCCACACTCCCAATGGGACCCCACTCCCTCCCCATTCACTCCCTCTGTCCACACTCCCAATGGGACCCCACTCCCTCCCCATTCACTCTCACTGTCCACACTCCCAATGGGACCCCACTCCCTCCCCATTCACTCCTTCTGTCCACACTCCCAATGGGACCCCACTCCCTCCCCATTCACTCCCTCTGTCCACACTCCCAATGGGACCCCAACCCCTCCCCATTCACTCCTTCTGTCCACACTCCCAATGGTACCCCACCCCTTCCCATTCACTCCCAATGGGACCCCACGCCTTCCCATTCACTCCCTCTGTCCACACTCCCAATGGGACCCCATCCCCTCCCCATTTATTCCCTCTGTCCACACTCCCAATGGGACCCCCCCTCCCCATTCACTCCCTCTGTCCACACTCCCAATGGGACCCCAACCCCTCCCCATTCACTCCTTCTGTCCACACTCCCAATGGGACCCCAACCCCTCCCCATTCACTCCTTCTGTCCACACTCCCAATGGTACCCCACACCTTCCCATTCACTCCCAATCGGACCCCACGCCTTCCCATTCACTCCCTCTGTCCACACTCCCAATGGGATCCCACCCCCTCCCCATTCATTCTCACCACCCACACTCCCAATGGGAGCCCACCCCCTCCCCATTCACTCCCTCTGTCCACACTCCCAATGGGACCCCACACCCTCCCCATTCACTCCCTCTGTCCACACTCCCAATGGGACCCACCCCTTCCCATTCACTACTTCTGTCCACACTCCCAATGGGACCCCACTCCCTCCCCATTCACTCCCTCTGTCCACACTCCCAATGGGACCCCAACCCCTCCCCATTCACTCCTTCTGTCCACACTCTCAATGGTACCCCACCCCTTCCCATTCACTCCCAATGGGACCCCACGCCTTCCCATTCACTCCCTCTGTCCACACTCCCAATGGGACCCCATCCCCTCCCGATTTATTCCCTCTGTCCACACTCCCAATGGGACCCCCCCTCCCCATTCACTCCCTCTGTCCACACTCCCAATGGGACCCCAGCCCCTCCCCATTCACTCCCTCTGTCCACACTCCCAATGGGATCCCACCCGCTCCCCATTCACTCCCTCTGTCCACACTCCCAATGAGACCCCACTCCCTCCCCATTCACTCCCTCTGTCCACACTCCCAATGGGACCCCACTCCCTCCCCATTCACTCCCTCTGTCCACACTCCCAATGGGACCCCAACCCCTCCCCATTCACTCCTTCTGTCCACACTCCCAATGGTACCCCACCCCTTCCCATTCACTCCCAATGGGACCCCACGCCTTCCCATTCACTCCCTCTGTCCACACTCCCAATGGGACCCACCCCTTCCCATTCACTCCTTCTGTCCACACTCCCAATGGGACCCCAACCCCTCCCCATTCACTCCTTCTGTCCACACTCCCAATGGGACCCCACCCCCTCCCCATTCACTCCCTCTGTCCACACTCCCAATGGGACCCCAACCCCTCCCCATTCACTCCTTCTGTCCACACTCCCAATGGGACCCCACTCCCTCCCCATTCACTCCCTCTGTCCACGCTCCCAATGGGACCCCAACCCCTCCCCATTCACTCCTTCTGTACACACTCCCAATGGGACCCCACTCCCTCCCCATTCACTCCCTCTGTCCACACTCCCAATGGGACCCCAACCCCTCCCCATTCACTCCCTCTGTCCACACTCCCAATGGGACCCCACCCCCTCCCCATTCACTCCCTCTGTCCACACTCCCAATGGGACCCCAACCCCTCCCCATTCACTCCTTCTGTCCACACTCCCAATGGGACCCCACTCCCTCCCCATTCACTCCCTCTGTCCACACTCCCAATGGGACCCCAACCCCTCCCCATTCACTCCCTCTGTCCACACTCCCAATGGGACCCCACCCCCTCCCCATTCACTCCCTCTGTCCACACTCCCAATGGGACCCCAACCCCTCCCCATTCACTCCTTCTGTCCACACTCCCAATGGTACCCCCACCCCTTCCCATTCACTCCCAATGGGACCCCACGCCTTCCCATTCACTCCCTCTGTCCACACTCCCAATGGGACCCCATCCCCTCCCCATTTATTCCCTCTGTCCACACTCCCAATGGGACCCCCCCTCCCCATTCACTCCCTCTGTCCACACTCCCAATGGGACCCCAACCCCTCCCCATTCACTCCTTCTGTCCACACTCCCAATGGGACCCCACTCCCTCCCCATTCACTCCCTCTGTCCACACTCCCAATGGGACCCCACTCCCTCCCCATTCACTCCCTCTGTCCACACTCCCAATGAGACCCCACTCCCTCCCCATTCACTCCCTCTGTCCACACTCCCAATGGGACCCCACTCCCTCCCCATTCACTCCCTCTGTCCACACTCCCAATGGTACCCCACCCCTTCCCATTCACTCCTTCTGTCCACACTCCCAATGGGACCCCACACCCTCCCCATTCACTCCCTCTGTCCACACTCCCAATGGTACCCCACCCCCTCCCCATTCACTCTCACCACCCACACTCCCAGTGGGACCCCACCCCTCCCCATTCACCTGTTTGGTCAAGGAGAGTGTTGCCGTTATGTACACTGGTGATGTCAGGCAGGAAGTGAGAATGAAATCACTTTACCCACACCCACAAGTTCACACCTCGCTCATCCTGCACACAGCAGCACATCCGCTCCCTTTTCTTAGAATTCCTCTTAAACTCAGAGTGAGAAATCGTCACAGAGGCTGCGAAGTATCATCAAATGGTGATTGGGGACAGAAATCGTGGCTGATTCTCTCCTCTCTCTCTCTCTAACCCCAGAGTCACTGGACAGTGATGGGGAACAGGAACCCTGGCCGATTCACACCCCTCCTCTCTCTCTCTCTCTCTCTAACCCCGGGGTCACTGGACAGTGATGGGGAACAGGAACCCTGGCCGATTCACACCCCTCCTCTCTCTCTCTCTCTCTCTAACCCCGGGGTCACTGGACAGTGATGGGGAACAGGAACCCTGGCCGATTCACACCCCTCCTCTCTCTCTCTCTCTCTCTCTAACCCCGGGGTCACTGGGCAGTGATGGGGAACAGGAACCTTGGCCGATTCACACCCCTCCTCTCTCTCTCTCTCTCTCTCTAACCCCGGGGTCACTGGGCAGTGATGGGGAACAGGAACCCCTGGCCGATTCACACCCCTCCTCTCTCTCTCTCTCTCTCTCTAACCCCGGGGTCACTGGACAGTGATGGGGAACAGGAACCCTGGCCGATTCACACCCCTCCTCTCTCTCTCTCTCTCTCTCTAACCCCGGGGTCACTGGACAGTGATGGGGAACAGGAACCTTGGCCGATTCATATTCAATTTTTTTTCTCTCTCCCTTTCCCTCCCTCTTCCCCCTACACACACACACACACACACACACACACACACACACACACACACACACACACACACACACAATTTAATTCAATGGCAGAGAAGGGGAGAGAGGGTGGGGAAGGTTTTGGGAAAGAGTGTGTAGTGTTCAGGGGAGTGAGAGGGACACTGGGGAAGTGGACACTGTGGGGTATGAGTTCACCATCTCTGGGCGGACGGTGAGATGGAGGGGATGCTGGGACCTATGTCTCACATTACTCCAGAGGCAGTGTTGTACAGACAGTCTCACACAGGAAGGAGAGGCCTGTTCCGGGACGCTTTTATCCTGTGTAATCAGACTGCCTGGTTTCCTGCTCCCAGCTCCAGTTCCTTGCCTTTTCCCTCCTGATCCTCTCTCTGACCACCTCCCTCATCCTCATCCCCTCGCTCATCTTCATGTTCTCTCACCCTGTCCCTCATCTTTCACATTTCCTCGCTCCCTTTCACTCCCACACCTCCCTCCTCCTCTTCCTTTTAACCCCCTCCCAAGATCGTCAGATACAGGAGCAGAATTAGGCCATCAGCCCATCGAGTCAGCTCTGCCACCCTGTCACAGCTGATTTACTATCCCTCGCAACCCTATTTTCCAGCCTTCTCCCTATAACCTTTAAAGCCCTGAACAATCAAGAACCATTCAACACCCGTTTCAAGTATACTCAAACGCTTGGCCTCCACAGGTGTCAGTGCCAATGAATTCCACAGATTCGCCAACCTCTGGCTTAAGAAATTCTTCCTCATCTCTGTTCTAAATGGACATCCCTCTATTCTGAGGCTGTGCCCTCTGGACCAAGACTCACCCAGTACAGGAAAACATCCTCTGATTGTCCGCTCTAAACCTTCAATATTCAGTAGGTTTTAATGATCCCCTAATTGCTCCATACTCCAGCAAGTACAGACCCAGAGCCATCAAACACCCCTTTCCATTCTCCCAAGCACATTAACCTCACCATTCCTGAAATCATTCTCATGAACCTCTCTGGACCCTCTCCAATTCCAGCACATCTGTTCTTAGATATGAGCCCAAAACAGCTCACAGTACTCCATGGGGTCTGGCCAATGTCTTTTAAAGCCTCAGCATTACATCCTTGCTCTTATATTCTAGTCCTCTTGAAATGAATGCTAAAATTGCATTTTCCTTCCTCACCACTGACTCAGGAAAACCTTTAGGGAATCCCGCACAATGACTCCCAAGTCCCTCTGAACATCAGATTTTGAATTGTCTCCCTGCTTATACAATAGTCCAGGCTTTAATTTTTTTCTACCAAGATGCATGGACATACACTTCCAGACCCCGTATTCCGTCGGCCATTTCTTTGCCCATTCTCCTAATCTGTACAAATCCTTCCGCAGCTCCCAGCTTCCTCAACACTACCTGCCCCTCCATCTATCTTTGTATCGTCCACAAAGTCCTTACTTCCATCATCCAAATCATTGATATACAATGGTCCCAATACAAACCCCTGTGCAACTCCACTCATCACTGGCAGCCAACCAGAAAAGGCCCCTTTATTCCCTCTCTTTGCCATCCGCCACTCTGCTATCTTTCCTGTAATAGCATGGGCTTTCATCTTGTTTAGCAGCCTCGTGTGTGGTACCTTGTCAAAAACCTTGCAAAATCCAAGTACACAACGTCCACTGACTCTCCTTTGTCTATCCTGTCTATATTTCCTCTAAGAGTTCCAACAGATTTGCCAGACAAGATTCTCCTGAAGGAAACCATGCTGACTTTGGCCTATTTTGTCATGTGCCAAGTGCCCTGTAATCTCCTCTTTAATAAGAGGAGTTAAGATGTTGGCAAAGTCCAACATCTTCCCAACCACTGAAGTCAGGTTAATTGGCCAATAATTTCCTTTCTCCTGCCTCCCTTCCTTCTTAAAGAGTGGAGTGACATTTGCAATTTTCCAGTCCTCTGGAACCATTCCAGAATAGAGTGATTCTTGAAGGATCGCTACTAATACCTCCACGATCTCTTCAGCTACCTCCTTCAGAACCCTGGGCTGGAGTCCACCTGGTCCAAGGTGACTGATTTAGCTTGGGGCCATTCAGCTTCTCAAGCCCCTTCTCCTCAGTAAGACGACCAACACTCAATTCTGTCCCTGACACTCCAATTTCTGGCATACTGCTGGTGTCTTCCATAGTGAAGACAAACGTAAAATACTTATTAAGTTCCTTCACCATTTCTTTGTTCCACATTACTGCCTCTCCCATGTCATTTTCCAGCGGTCTGATATCTGCTGTTGCCTCTCTTTTACATATTGTGACGCTCTGGGGGTGTGTATGGTTGACAGCCCACCCCCTGCGTTTCTAACGACCAGCACTATTTATTGCTCTCATGTTAAAATGCTGCTGTGGGATTGTGGTAGGAAGTTCCAGTTCATTGATTGTTACATTTTAGCTTGGTTATTCGCTTGCGTATTTGTGGTCACCCTAATGTAACCAGGATGTGTGATGGTCACCTCCCCCCACCCCCCCCCCCGTCTGTGTGAGATTGGTTGGGTTCACTCTCCGGGTCATGGTGCCTGGTCTGTTTTGTGTTTATCACAATAAAACAGTTGTTGAGTTAACAAGCTTCCTCGTCTGTCATTATGGACCAAATGCTCGATACAGTATTTTATATCTAAAAATCATTTGATGTCCTTGTTGTTATTTTTGGCTTAGCTTTGTGTTTCATCTTCTTCTTCCTCACCTCTCTTGCCTCACCCTCCCCTATCTAACTGTTAGTCCTGACGAAGGGTCTCGGCCTGAAACGTCGACTGCACCTCTTCCTAGAGATGCTGCCTGGCCTGCTGCGTTCACCAGCAACTTTGATGTGTGTTGCTTGGATTTCCAGCATCTGCAGAATTCCTGTTGCCTCCCCTTTCCCTCTTGTTCTTTGCCTTTGTCCTCTCCTACCCTCCATTCCTAATCCCTGACCCCTACCCCTCTTTCTCCCGCAATAACTATCACCAGATGTGTTTGAATCACAGCACTTTAATTGGTATTTCCAGGGCTGAGGTGTGTGGTGGGGGTGGAGAGGAGAGAGGGTGGGGATCAAGAAGGGGATGGGAGAGTGGGGCGGTGTGTGGGGAGGGCTGATGAGTGTAGGGATGGGCGGACTTATGCATGAGGTTATGAGGAGGGTTCGGGGAAGATTGGGGCTAAGGAGGGAGTGTGGAATACAGAGCGTCATGGGAAGTCATTCCTGCCTGTGGCCATCAAACTTTACAACTCCTCACTCGGAGGGTCAGACACCCTGAGCCAATAGGCTGGTCCTGGACTTATTTTCCTGGCATAATTTACATATTACTATTTAACTATTTATGGTTTTATTACTATTTAATTATTTATGGTGCAACTGTAACGAAAATCAATCTCCCCCGGGGTCAATGAAGTATGACTATGACTATGGAAGAAGGGGAGAGGTGAAGCATCAGAACGGAAGGAGGAGGGGCAGGTATTTGAGTGGGGTGATGGACAGGGTGAGATTGGGGTTGTGTGGGGGTGAGGAGTAGAGTGACAGGACAGGGTGAGATTGGGGTTGTGTGGGCTGGGGTGATGGGACAGGGTGAGATTGGGGGTGTTTGGGGGAGAGGGGTGGGGTGATGGGACAGGGTGAAATTGCGGTTGTGTGGGGGAGAGGGGTGGGGTGACAGGACAGGGTGGAGTGGGGGTGTTTGGGGGAGAGGGGTGGGGTGACGGGACAGGGTGAGATTGCGGTTGTGTGGGGGAGAGGAGTAGAGTGACAGGACAGGGTGAGATTGGGGTTGTGTGGGGGGGAGAGGAGGGAGTGACAGGATAGGGTGAGATTGGGGTTGTGTGGGGGAGAGGAGTAGAGTGACAGGACAGGGTGAGATTGGGGTTGTGTGGGGGGAGAGGAGGGAGTGACAGGACAGGGTGAGATTGGGGTTGTGTGGGGAGAAGTGGGTGATGGGACAGGGTGAGATTGGGGTTGTGTGGGGGAGAGGAGTAGAGTGACAGGACAGGGTGAGATTGGGGTTGTGTGGGGGGAGAGGAGGGAGTGACAGGACAGGGTGAGATTGGGGTTGTGTGGGGGGAGAGGAGTAGAGTGACAGGACAGGGTGAGATTGGGGTTGTGTGGGGGGAGAGGAGGGAGTGACAGGACAGGGTGAGATTGGGGTTGTGTGGGGGAGAAGTGGGGTGATGGGACAGGGTGAGATTGGGGTTGTGTGGGGGAGGGGGTGGGGTGACAGGACAGGGTGGAGTGGGGTTGTGTGGGGGAGAGGGGTGGGGTGATGGGACAGGGTAAGATTGGGGTTATGTGGGGGAGAGGGGTGGGGTGACAGGACAGGGTGGAGTGGGGTTGTATGGGGGGAGAGGAGTAGAGTGACAGGACAGGGGTGAGATTGGGGTTGTGTGGGGGAGAGGGGTGGGGTGATGGGACAGGGTGAGATTGGGGTTATGTGGGGGAGAGGAGGGAGTGACAGGACAGGGTGAGATTGGGGTTGTGTGGGGGAGAAGTGGGGTGATGGGACAGGGTGAGATTGGGGTTGTGTGGGGGAGGGGTGGGTGACAGGACAGGGTGGAGTGGGGTTGTGTGGGGGAGAGGGGTGGGGTGATGGGACAGGGTAAGATTGGGGTTATGTGGGGAGAGGGGTGGGGTGACAGGACAGGGTGGAGTGGGGTTGTGTGGTGGGAGAGGGGTGGGGTGATGGGACAGGGTGAGATTGGGATTGTGTGGGGGGAGGGGGGTGGGGTGATGGGACAGGGTGAGATTGGGGTTATGTGGGGGAGAGGGGTGGGGTGACGGGACAGGATGAGATTGGGGTTGTGTGGGGGAGAAGTGGGGTGAT